>NW_027629066.1:0-7500 GCF_034508935.2 Berghia stephanieae | reverse complement strand
TTATGCGTTGTCGGACAGGTCTGGTCAAATGAAGGTTGCAGTCATAGGAGCAACAGGACCGACTGGTCTCGTAGTGGTCAGTGAGGCTCTTGATCAGGGTCATGACGTAATTGCAGTGGTCAGGAATCCTGATAAAATTACTACAACTCATCCACAGTTGAAGGTAAGAAAGCCATGTTTGTCAATTGGTCAAACTAAACTATATGTCGGACATAGGTCAGTTGACCTTGACTTTAAAATCCAATGTCATAGCAAGTGTAGAAATACTGATACTGATATCCATATATATTTTGTTTTCTAAAACTGAGAGAAATTAAAAACTTTCATTTACAAACAGTGAGTTTTATAAATTTTGCATCTAATTAGAGTCTTTATTTAGTTAGGATTGTAACGCCTGGGGTCATTTTGTTTCTTTCTTTGGACAAATGAAATTGTAATTCAAGGTGAGCGACTAGCAAGTATATTTAGTTTTTTTATAATGTAACTGTGGAAGCATTTAGAATTTCTCCCATAAACCATCCATTGTGAGCCAAATCAGCAGTTTTCATTTTTTCGTAATCACCAGTTGGCATCAGGAACTCTACTCTATTAAGTTAACATTAAAATTCTATATATAATAATATATCATAAATTAAATCTTCTGGAGAAATGCAGGCGTCACTTCAATGACTTTCAGTAAATTTACACAGTTACTCACCTAGAGTTAAATGTTTCATTTATCAAAAAAAGCTGGACTGGTAGGATGAATATTTAATGGATAGATTTTGCATCTACAAATTAGGGTCTTAATTTGTTTGGGTTGGAAAGCCGGATACTCAGGCACAACTGATAACTAACCAGATTGTTGCACAACTTTTACTCCACCGAAATTTTTTAAATCATGGAACTTGTGTTGTTGTAGTTATTGTTTGATAGGGGTCAATTTGCTTAATTCTTTCGATGAATAAAACTAATTCCAGTTGAACAACTACTTTTATAATGTTTACTAATATTTATTGAAGTGGGGCCTACTTATGGAATTTCTCCCAAATAAATCTGTTGACGCAAACTCCATCTAGTTGGTGATTTTTACAAAAAAATATACAGATTTTTTTTTGTTGTTGTTTGCCTGTTGCAGGTCTGTGTTTAATTAAGGTTAATTTGACACACAATACATATTCCTCTCAAGATGTGAATAATATGCTTCAACAGATGTAACGTCACTTCCCTCGTAATGACGCATGGTAACTTAGTAACTGGCTGTAAACTATCGGAACAATGGCGGATGGCCTTATGAAATATTTCTTAGACGAGCATAAAAGTGTATCCAGAGGAGAAAAACATTATAGATATGATCATGTTTTGACTTTACACATTCTGATCACAAGACATATGAAAAGTTCTAGCCAGCATGAAGAATAAAAAGTACTGATTTTCTTTGTTTAGAACCATGATGGCTGCCGTTGCTGGGCCACGTGACACCAGACTATTCATCCAATTAGGACAAGGTTATAGATTGTGATGAAAATTGTTTGAGACAATGCTGTTAATGGCCAGGTACTCATTTTACACCTGAATACGTTGAGAGAATTTGAGTAAAGAGCCTTTTTCTAGGATTCGACTATGCATCACTCAGAGCGGGACTTGAGCCCTGGACCATCCTATCCGAAGACGAGTGTCATGCCACTAAACCAAATAGTTGTACCCATATGTGCAGTTGTACTTTATGAAATTGAAACACGATTTCAGATAGCTTTTTGAAGTATTGTATTAAATTGGATTGTGCGGCTTATGTTCCAGAAAATACAGTAATTATTTGTCTATTGTTTCCAGGTTGTAAAAGCAGATCTGACTGATTCATCTCAACTTGTTGATCATTTCCGAGGTTGTGATGGTGTGTTGTCAGCCATTGGTGGCAAAGCAGGGATGTTCACGCCTTGTGACGCTTACACCTCCACTGGGAAGGCTGCTATATCGGCCATGAGAGAGGCAGGACTCAAGAAATTTGTTTGTATAACGGCTTGGGGAACTAAAGGTGATCTATAAATTTGATCCATTCATCGCCTCAAATTGGTACATATTTATGTCGGGGTGGTTTGGATGCTAATAATTGAGTCTATCGTCAAAACTGTTAGAGTTGGCTAAGTTTTTTATGTTTCATTAAGGAATATAGATATACTTTTAAAAAACAGCAAAAAAAAAAAGAAAAAGCAACAAGAAAACTTGAGCTTTTATATAGCGCAATATCCTCTAAATTTGCTACAAAGTGCTTTACAAAGGGTCCCAGACCAACAGCAACACGGTATCTTATAGAATGAGGCATCATGCCTGTTAGGTAATACTACAATTGTTTCCGACAGAGACAATGTTGTTATCAGTCAGATAACCATTTTACACCCGAGTATGGTTGAAGAATGTAAGTAAAGAGCCTTTTCCAAGGACTCATGTGCCAAGCAAGGCTCAAACCCAGATCCCTTCGATCCAAAAGCGAATGTCATACTACAAGGCCACATAGTCGCACATGACACAAAAGCAATAGGATAAGGAGGTCAACTTTAGTGCTCTCCTCTGTCCCTTTACATTTTGTTTCATTGAATATAACTATATAATTTTGGATCCTAATCTGTGTATATTAGACAAAAAGGTGGAAATGGAAAGGCCTTTTCGTTAGTATTTTATGATCACAGACTTCAGTCAGCCCCCACCGCTCTCTACTTTTCCCGTATATTAGATGCCATTTCTTACTTTTGTTTTTGCAGACGTTCCAAATCTTCCTTTTTTCTGGAATTGGGTTTTGAAGCCAACAGTTGTGCGAAACGTCGTGAAGAATATGGGCGAGTTGGAAGAGCTTTTATTGAATGACTGCACGGACATCAACTACACAGTTGTTAGACCCCCACGTCTAACTAACCTCGAATCTAGCAGTGAGTTAAGTTGATAACATTTCAGTTACATTTTTACTTCAGACCTGCTGTCTATACTATATTTAAATTTATCTTTTTATTTTTGTGGGTTGGTTTTGTTTAATTTCCAAATTTAATCTTGTTTCCCGTAACATTTTTTTTCTTTTTCTTTTTTTTTTTATTTTAAAATTTTTGTTGTTGTTTTTTGGTTAATTTTTGTTGTTGAATCATTCAGCTAGTCTTTAGTTAGCTCTTAATTCTAGAGCTCATTGTAACCCTCAACCCACCATTGCCTGGTCCCAAGTCCAGGATGAGAAATTGGGAAGGTTGTGCATTAGGCCAGCTACCCACCATGTAAAAAACACCACACTACAGAAACGCCAAGAAGAACTGAAAAACGTAATTTTGGCGAGCCAGATTCAACTCTTGTTATGAATAGAGATGAAAGCCAAAAGGAAGTTTTTATTCCGACATTGACTCTGAGCAAGCCCAAGCAGGAGGTGAGAGTGGGTGCCTGGAATGTGCAAATGTTATATGAAACTGGAGAGATGCGCCTCATGTTCCACCAAGGAACCAGAGGATAAGTAAGTGTATAACCCTCAGTTCAATGGAAAATTGAAGCTTTGCCATAGTGGTTTTCTAATCTCTCTCTCTCTCTCTCTCTCTCTCTCTCTCTCTCTCTCTCTCTCTCTCTCTCTCTCTCTCTCTCTCTCTCTCTCTCTCCTCTCTCTCTCTCTCTCTCTCCTCTCTCTCTCAATCTTTCTCTCTCTCTCTCTCTCTCTCTCTCACACACACACAAACAATTACAAACACATTTCTTTTTCTTAACAATGAATTTCAGGCAAGCCAATTCATGTCAGTGTGGGACAACTTGTGGAGGGCTATGAGACGAGTGCAATCAGTCGGCGTGACGTTGCGAAATTCATGTTGTCATGTTTATCATCGGATGAATATGATAAGAAGATGGTCGCTGTTACATCTCGTAAAGAAGATTGATTTCCTTTTGCTTACATCAAGATGTGTTATAGTAACAGCACAAGAGGGGATCAGGGTGAAAACTTTTTGTCATATCCATATCCAGTGGTGTCAACCTTACGTAAAAACGGTGTAGTCTTATTACACATTTTCATTCATTAAGCTCCCATAGTGGGCAGGGAGGTACATGCTGTGTCTTCTATCCCCCCATACCCGTTTCCCAATTGTTTCCTGTCATTGTCTTGGAATGAGATTACTTAGTTTTGACTTGATCCTTGCCGGAGCTCCTTGGCTGGGAGGGAAACAGTCGAATGTATAGTTATAGTTTTGGGAGATTATATTTTTTTCCTTGTAAATCATCTCTCTGTTATGCATTGTATTATGTTTAGTTTAGATATTATATTATATGATTGGTAAACATTTGACTGTATTCCTCTTAGTTGGGACCTGTGCTTGTGTCTGGATGAGACTTTTAGGTGATCTCAAACTAAGTACATTGGTGGTATGCTCTTGGAATCTACATCTGATCCCTATTTGTTCCCAGTTCCCCTATGTCTTACTTTTTCTTGGGTGCTGTAATTGTAATTCTATAACTTTTTACTATCCCATTTTCTTCCTTTTTACTGGCGCTGATATAACCTAAATGTGTTGCAAGCGCCGTAAAACCCTTAATCGTCCATCATCAAAATTAGTGTCAGTTATCGCTTTTGTAGGATTTACACTTTTTTTTTTTCAAAATCTTACTCATTTTGGCTCTTCATTGTACATATTTTCATGGTCTAGGGGTGGCAACACTCCATATCCATATCCATATCCAAGGATGGAATATAGCCATTGATTACATGACTGAAAACTTGATTTCTTTCTTTAATGAACTGAAGCAAGTTTTCAACATTATTTTTATATCTATATGTATATTTTATGATTTCATGGGGTATTTTTCATCACATTATTATTATTAGTTTGTATATTTAAAATTTTGTATTTTTTAACTTTGTAATTTGAACAAAGAAACCTTTGACCCTTATTTCAATAGGGACATAGAGGTTCAAATTATTTTCATTAATGCAGGAACTGAGAGCTATTCCTGGGTCTGGTAGGGAGGTCACCCTTGCTAAGTCCTCTATCCCCCTATATCTTTCTTTCTGTTCTTGTCTTGGAATTAACTTACTTTTTGTCCTGGCCCTTGCTGGAGTCGTTGATTGAGTGAGAAACAGTCAAATGAATATTATTGGTTTTGGGATATGATGATATGATATTTTTTCCCTTGTAAATTATCTCTCACTGATAATTATTTTTAAAAAATATAATGTGTAAGCATTTGAGAGTTTTCCTATTTTGAGGGATCCTGTGCATTGGAAATTTCAGGTATTCTGAAACTAAGTACATTCATAGTTTGCTCTTGGAATCCACTTCGGTTCCGTATTTGAACCAGTCCCCTTTGTCTTACCTTTTCTTTTGGTGCTTTTAATCGTAAATCTAGACTTTTAAAAAATCTTCATTCTTTTTATTGGTGCTGAAATGACCTAAAAGTACTGTAAAACCAGTATAATCATACAGAATTTTATTCAGGGCACTGTTAGACCTGTTTCTTCTTTAGATAACATCCCTGTAATTTTGAAATGTTGACATTTCCATAGGTTACCCTTCCTAACTACAAAATGTAACGTTTTCTCATTAGCATTGAATCTGTTAACCGCTAAGCAAAATCTGACTACTGAATGAAGAGAAGAGGGGAAGGGGAAATGTTGATTATAGTTATGAATCTTTCCTGTTTCAGTATTTTGGGATTTATGTCTTGATCTGTGCCATTATTATTATTATTATTGTTGTTGTTGTTTTTGTTATTATTATTATTATTCACATAAATTTGATCTGTTACTGTTTGCAATAACCTTGCATCGAGTTTATGCAGCTGATTAATATTGGTACAACATAAATTTGGTGTGTCACTGCTTGAAATATTCCTGCATCCACATACCTGCCAACCTTTCCGCTTTGGCGGAATAATTCCTATTTTCACTATTTCTTTCTGCTATTCCGCCATTGTCTCTAAAATTCCGATATTCAAAAATGATGATAATGGTAAAGGGGAAAAAAAAAGGGGGGGGGGGGGGGGGCATTAAAAGGTGATATGTTTTTTTTTCATGATTACCAAAGGGAGCTAAGTAGGAAAATTAATTGCACTCCCCCTCCCTTCCCCCACCTCCTTTTCCCAATTTCATTACCTTACACATCTGAAAAAGCTGGTGGTCCTGGGTGGGGTTCCTACCTCCCATAGTGAGCAGGGAGGTACCTATTGTGTCTTCTATCCCCTTATATCTGTTTTCCAACTTGCATTCTGTCGTTGTCTTGGAATGAGATTGCTTGGTTTTGTCTTGGCCCTGGTCGGGGTCCTGGCTGGGAGGGAAACAGTCGAATGCATAGTTATTGTTTTGGGAGATGATATTGTTTTCCTTGTAAATCATCTCTCTGTTATGTACTATTATCTTTATTTTGAATGTATAATGTAAGCATTTGAGTGTATTCCTCTTAGTTGGATTTTGTACTTGTGTCCGGATGAGACTTATAGTTATAGGTGATCTCAAACTAAGTACATTGGTGGTTTGCTCTTGGAATCTAAATCTGCTCCCTATTTGTTCTCAGTTCCCCTTTGTCTTACTTTCTCTTGGGTGCTTTAATTGTAATTCTAGAACTTTTTACTATCCCATTTTCTTCCTTTTTACTGGCGCTGATATAACCTAAATGTGTTGCAAGCGCCGTAAAACCCTTAAAAACAAAACAAAACAAAAAAGCTGGTGGTCATTTTGATAGGGAATTTTACGTTGTTGACAAATTCCTATTTTTGGTCTCAGATTCCTATTTTCTGACTTCCTGATTCCACTTTTGGATTGTAAAGGGTTGGCAGGTCTGCTTCCAGTTAGGTGTAGTTGATTTACATTTATGATAAGTACAAATGTGCTCTGGGTACATCTTCATGTAAATTTTAGGAAAATATACACCCTCATTTGATGTGGAGCGAATCTCTTGCAAGAGAGTGATAACATTCCTGGGTGCAGTTTTTTGGAGTTTTTTTTTTTTCATCCTCTCTGTCTACCCAATGGTAATTGTGTAGTTTTTGGGAGATGAAACCTTTCAGTAGTCTAGCAACCTATCCAAATGGAGTAAGCAATTGTCAGTGTCAGATTAAAAGGTATATATAAATTGTGATGAACTCCCATCTTTATCAGCTGTGGCTCTAATGACCACTTCTTTATTTTGCAATGCATTTAAATGTTCTAGTCCCTAAAATATATTTTTACAAAATATTGTTTTAAATTGTATACCTCAGTCTTTTGCTAAGTATCTCATTTAGATTCCGAAGGGTAAGTCTAAGTGAGCAATCGGGGATAATGCTTTTTGGTTTATCATACTAATTATTTTGAAGAATATATATTATATACCAATTTTATCAAAGAATTGTATCTTTATCAAAGAACAAAAAACAAAATACACATATGAGTTTGAAATCTATCGCTTTATAAAATGTTTTTTTTTTTACTCACATGTTTATGCGTTCAAAATTTATCTCTATATAAAATGTTTTATACATATATTTGAGAACAAAATTTATCTCTTTATAAAATATTTTGATTGAAAACTG
>NW_027629065.1:0-2640 GCF_034508935.2 Berghia stephanieae | reverse complement strand
GCAAGGCGGATGCAAAAATAAAGCCGCGGTGAATTTTTTCAATTTTTTTTTTTTCGTTTAAGGGCGGATCAAAATAAAAAAGTCCGCAGTGGAAAATTCTTTGCTTTTATCTTTTTTTTTCTTTCAGAGCGCGGACTGCAGAAATAAAAAGTCCGCAGTGGGAGAATACTTTCGCATTTTTTCTTTTTTTTTTTATTCAGAGCGCGGACTGCAGAAATAAAAAGTCCGCAGTGGGAGAATACTTTTGCTATTTTTTTTTTTTTTTCGATTCAGAGCGGGACTGCAGAAATAAAAAGTCCGCAGTGGGAGAATACTTTCGCATTTTTTCTTTTTTTTTCGTTTCAGAGCGCGGACTGCAGAAATATAAAAGTCCGCAGTGGGAGAATACTTTCGCATTTTTTTTTTTTTTTTCGATTCAGAGCGCGGACTGCAGATATAAAAAGTCCGCAGTGGAGAATACTTTCGCATTTTCTTTTTTTTTTGTTCAGACGCGGGACTGCAGAAATAAAAGTCCGCAGTGGGAGAATACTTTCGCATTTTCTTTTTTTTTTTTGATTCAGAGCGCGGACTGCAGAAATATAAAGTCCAGTGGGAGAATACTTTCGCATTTTTCTTTTTTTTTTCGTTTCGAGGGGAAACTCTATATATCAGTTTTTTTTCATTTCGTTTTTCTTTCGATTAAGCGCGGGAGAATATCCATGATTTTTCTTTTTTTTTTTTCAGCCACGCAGTGATGCCGAGGATTTAAATCTGATTTTCGCATTTTTTTTTTTTTTCGATTCAAAGTCGCGGACTGCAATATAAAAAGTCCGCAGTGGGAGAATATTCTTTCTTTTTGTTTGAGTCTTTAATTAAAAGTCGCAGGGGGACTGCGATATTAAAGTTTTCGATTGAGAATCTTCGCATATTTAATTCTTTTTTTTTCGATTTTGATCGACGTCAGAAAAAGTCCGCGTGGAGAATACTTCCGCATTTGTAATTTTTTTTTTGTTTAGATGCAGAATAAAAGTCGCGAGGGAGAATAATCTTGCGATTTTTCTTTTTTTTTTTTTTATCATGCGGACGCGAACTAAAATGATAAAAGTCATTGGAATTTTTTTCTTTTTTTTTTTTGATTCAGAGCGCGGACTGCAGAAATAAAAGTCGCAGGGAGAATACTTCGCATTTTTTTTTTTTTGTTCAGAGGCGGGACTGCAGAATAAAAGTGGTGGGAGAATCCATTTGCATTTTTTATTTTTTGATTCAGAGCGGGACTGCAAAATAAAAAGTCCGCAGTGGGAGAATACTTTCATTTTTTTTTTTTCGATTCAGAGCGCGGACTGCAGAATAAAAAGTCGCGGGAGAATACTTTCGCATTTTTCTTTTTTTTCGATTCAGAGCGGGACTGCAGAAAAAAAGTCCGCAGTGGAAATCTTTCGCATTTTTTTTTTTTTTTCGATTCAGAGCGCGGACTGCAGAAATAAAAAGTCGCAGTGGAGATCTTTCGCATTTTTTTTTCGATTAGAGCGCGGACTGCAGAAATAAAAGTCCGCAGTGGGAGAATACTTTCGCATTTTTTCTTTTTTTTTTTTGATTCAGAGGCGACTGCAGAAAAAAAATCCGAGTGGGAGAATCTTTCGCATTTTTTCTTTTTTTTTCGATTCAGAGCGGACTGCAGAATAAAAAGTCGCAGTGGGAATACTTCGCATTTTTTTTTTTGATTCAGAGCGGGACTGCAGAATAAAAAGTCCGCAGTGGGAGAATCTTTCGCATTTTTTTTTTTTTTTTCGATTCAGACGCGGACTGCAGAATATAAAGTCGCAGTGGGAGAATACTTTCGCATTTTTCTTTTTTTCGATTCAGAGCGCGGACTGCAGATAAAAAGTCCGCAGTGGGAGAATACTTTCGCATTTTATCTTTTTTTTTTCGTTTCAGAGCCGGACTGCAGAAATAAAAAGTCCGCAGTGGGAGAATACTTTCGCATTTTTCTTTTTTTTTCGTTCAGAGCGCGGACTGCAGAAAAAAAGTCCGCAGGGAGAATACTTTCGCATTTTTTTTTTTTTTCGATTCAGAGCGCGGACTGCAAAATAAAAAGTCCGCAGTGGGAGAATACTTTCGCATTTTTCTTTTTTTTTTTTTTCAGAGGGGATGCAATAAAATCCGAGTGGAAATCTTTCCTTTTTTTTTTTTGTCAAGGATGAGAAAAAAGTCGCATGGGAGAATATTTCGCATTTTTTTTTATTCAAGGGACTGCAATAAAAATCCGCAGTGGAGAATCTTTCGCATTTTTTTTTGATTCAGACGGGACTGAGAAAAAGTCGCAGTGGAGAATACTTTGCATTTTCTTTTTTTCGTTCAGAGCGCGGACTCAGAATAAAGTCGCAGGAAATACTTCGCATTTTTTTTTTTTCGTTCAAGGGGATGCAGATAAAAGTCCGCAGGAGAATATTGCATTTTTTTTTTTTTTTCAGACGCTGCAGATAAAGTCCGCAGTGGAGAATATTTGCATTTTTCTTTTTTTTTGTTCAGAGCCGACTGCAATAAGTCGAGGGAGAATTTCATTTTTTTTTTTTTTTAGAGCGCGGACTGCAATAAAGTCCGGTGGAATCTTTCGCATTTTTTTTTTTTTTCAGAGGGACTGCAGAAAAATCGAGGGAGAAT
>NW_027629064.1:0-2641 GCF_034508935.2 Berghia stephanieae | reverse complement strand
ATTAAATTGAAAAACCTCCCCAGGCCCCGATGTAGACAGTGACCTTGTCCAGTTGTTTGTACAAAAAGGATAAAGTTTAAAGCTATTCAGAGAACAGCTGGTAGAATAAAGAGGGTTACGGGTTATGCAAAGACAAGGGCATACAAACAAAAATGGGAGAAGAATTTGAAAATCCCATATGTTACAAAGCCAAAGTGAACCTGAAAAGAAAAATGTGGAAAAAAACAATTTGATTATTCCAAAAGTTTTTGTCAAAGCAACTGCGAAAAGCATTTCCAAATAGCTCAAATAAAAGAAAAAAAAGGAATGGACTCGGAGAAAAAATGAACGGGCATCTGGGCGTTTGGGTGTAAAAAAAATAAATTAATGATTTCAAAACCTGGTTTCAAAAACAAGAAAAAACCTGGACATGGCAATCACCAGGGGACAGAGCAAGGAACCAGTTTAGACTTTATAGCAGTATCATCAAGATTCAGAAATGGCATATTAAATTGCAAACCTTTCCCCCGGCGCCGTGTAGCAGTGCCATGTCCAGTTGTTTGTACAATAAGGATAAAGTTTAAAGTATTCAGAGAACAGCGGGTTTTAGAATAAAGAGGGTTACCGGTTATGCAAGACAATGGATAAAAAACAAAAATGAGAGAAGAATTTGAAAATGCACTCATGATACAAGCCAAAGTGAACCTTGATAATGAAAAATGTGAAAAACAATTTGTTATTCAAAGTGTGTCAAAGCAACTGCAGAAAAGCATTTACCAATAGCTCAAATAAAGCAAAAAGGAATGGATGACAAATGAAATTCTAAACCTATTTGAAGAAAGACGAAAATGCAACGAGGGTCTGCAGAATACCAAACATTGAACAACCACATTAAATCCAAATGCATCGAGGCACACGAAAACTATCTAGACTGGAAATGCTGCGAAATCGAAAGAGATACAAACCCAACCCCCAACAAGCTCACCAAAGAATAAAAGAACTATCAGGGAAAAGGAAAAGCAAAGCAGCAGGAAGTTGTATCCAAACAAACAAGGGGAATGCTATTTGAAGAACAACATATAGAAAGCCGATGGGTAGAATACATAGGCGAATGTACAATGATCCAATAGAAATGAACCACACTGAAATTCAAAGAACCAATTAAGGGACCAAACTCACCAAAAGTGAAATTGAACATGCATGGAAGAATGGGGGATGGTAAAGCAACAGGCCCTGATGAAATATCTGTAGAGGTATTAAAACCCTAGGAGTCTAGCATTTGATGAACTTCACATATTATTCAACAATATATACAATACTGGGAAAATTCCAGAAGACTCTGTAACTCTATTTTCATGCAATCCCAAGAAAGAGGTGCAGTCAGATGCGAAAATTTTAGAACTATAAGTTTAAAAGCCACATCAACAAATATTGTTGCGTATAATTATCAACCAGGCAAAGGATAAGATTTAACCCCAAAAATCGCAGAAGAACAATATGGTTTCCCAACCTGACAGAGGGACAAGGAACGCAATATACCCCCTCCGTGTTTTAAGTGAAAGAGTTATTAACAGGTTCAGACCCCACTATACCTCTGTTTTGTCGACTACAAAAAAGCTTTTGATAGAGTACGCCACGAAGAAATACTAAACAACTGCACCCCATTGGCGCTGTGGGGAAAGCCCTCAGACTCATGCAAACATTATACTACACCCAGCAGGCATCTATCAAAATCGGAAACTTACAGGAAATTCCCATTCCTATTAAGAAAGGAGTCCGTTCAAGGGTGTGTTGCTCACCGATCTGTTAATCTATACCAAGAAACAATCATGAGGGGCATAATAATATGGAGGGAATAAAAGTGGGAGGTCACAACATAAATAATATAAGATACGCAGACGATACGGTACTCATTGCAACATCAGAAATCCAACTTCAAAGATTGTTGACAAGTGGTAGTAGATAGTTTAAGCCAAGGAATGGAAGTGAATTCACCCAAAAAGGAATGCATGGTAATACAGAAAAACCCGAAACAACAACCCGCAATATAACGATTCACGGCGAGCAATTACAACGTAGAAAGTTTTAAATACCTAGGTTCAAAAGTGACAACAGATGGAAGATGTAAACCGAGACATACGAGCAAGAATAACTCAAGCCAAACAGGCCTTCATGGACCTGGGAAACATTTTGAAAAAACAAACAGTGTCGTTCGGGATTAGATTCCCAGTCTTGAAGTGCTTTCGTGTGGCCAATCTTGTTATACGGATGCGAAAGCTGGAAATACAAATGCAGAAACACAAAGAAAATTTAAGCTTTTGAAATGTGGTGTTGGAAGGATGCAGAGAATATGTTTTACTGCACACAAAACGAACGAAGAAGTGCTAAAAAAAACATACCAACAAAGGAAACTAAAGCCCTTAAAAGTGGATCGACAACTATCCTTTTTCGGAACATAGTAAGGAAAGATAAGAATGAATACCTGGCAAGTTGTGGAAAAATATGGTAAAAGCGCCCGGGGGGGGACAAAGAAAAACACTCAAACAACTGAAGGGCTTACCGCCTAAATCAAAAGCTGTTTTGAAAAGGCAAAAGCAGGGAGGAATGGAGGAGATAAATTTATGCAGTATCGAAGCCTGGACCCGGCTGGAACTAGAGAAGA
>NW_027629063.1:0-2645 GCF_034508935.2 Berghia stephanieae | reverse complement strand
TTTAAAAATTTAAAAAAATGTATTAAAAATGAGCATGCTCATAGATAGTTTATTAAATTTTGCCATTAACATGCAAAAACAAAAAACATTAGCTTTCATACTTCCCCCTAATAATTTGTCCAAGAAAAATGTAAAAAAAGGCATGGGGTGAAAGTAACCCCCGGGGAAACTACGGATATGGGCGATGTTAGGGTTGAAATGAGTTAACATTCCATTCCATGGGAACCGAACGCCGATTTGCCGATGAAAAAATGCAAGGGTACCAATACAAAATAGGGAAAAAAAAGCAAGCACTTGTGTTGTTGATGCTATCGTTTATATAGATAGAATGAAGTTGACGTCACTCAGGTCTTTGTTGTTGCTTTTTGCCATCCGCGTTTTAAAGATTTAAATTCCTTTACTAAACTCATTAACCAGACTATAAACCTTTTAATGTTTTCACATATTTTTGTGTGTTGGTCCATTATATTCCGGATGGCAATGTTTAAAGGGGCTTCTTAGCCAAAAACGCATACTATCTATAGAATTGTGCGACTATTCGGTCTTGTGTATTGACACTCCCCTTTTGGAAACGGAAGGTCCGGGTTTCCCGTCTCGCTTGGGCATAGTCGAGTCTTTGGGAAAAAACTCTTTAATCACATTTTTCTCGCAGTACTCAGGTGTAAAATGAGTCTTTGGTCATTCAGCTTTGTCTTTGTCAGGCAAAAAATTTTTTATTCCCCAAAATTTTCGGTTAGTGATGTTTTGGGGGGGGTTTGAAAAAGGGGTTTGGGGGTTTTTAATGGATATTTTTAATTTATTATTTTTAATTTTTTTTTATTTAATTTTTATTGGGTTTATTATTATTTAAAATTATTATTATTTTTTTTATTTTATTTTATTATTGTTTATTATTATTATTATTATTATTTTTTAATTATTATTATTATTTTTTATTATTATTTATTATTTTTTCACATCACTCATCTTTCATCTTTATAATAAAATAATAATATTTATTATTATTTTTATTATTATTTTTTTATTATTTTATTATTTATTATTAAAATTTTTATTTTTATTTTATTATTTATTTATTTTTTTTATTATTATTTTTAATATTTTATTATTATTTTTATTTTATCAATATTATTATTATTAGGTAAAATATTATTATTATTATTATTTTATTATTATTATTTTAAAATTTATTAATATTATAATTATTTTGTTAATTATTATCATTACTTTATTATTATTATTGTTATTATTATTATTATTATTATTATTATTATTATTTTATTATTATTAATTATTATTATTATTATTATATTTTATTATTTTTATCATTATTATTATTTCATCCCCGTCGTGACCATTACACATCCATCATCATCATATATATCATCATCATCATATCACATCAACAACATCATCAACGACATCATTATCAATCACATCATATCATCATATCATCATCATCATCATTATAAAAAATTTAAAAAATTAAATAAAATAATAATAATAAAAATAATAATAATAATAAATAAAATGATAATAATAATAAAAATAATAACAATAATAATAAAAATAATAATAAAAAATAATAAAAATGATAATAACAATAATAATAACATAACAATAATTATAATAAAAATAATAATAATAATAAAAAAAAAAAAAATAATTTTAAAAAATAAAAAATAATAATAAAAAATAAAATAATAATTTTAAATTTTTTTTAATAATTTTATTATTATTATTTTTAAATTTTATTATTAAAAATTATTTATTATTATTATCTTAATTTAATTTTTTCTCATCACCATCATCATCATCACCATCATCATCAATCTCATATAAATTCATCATCTAGAACAACTTCCTGTTCTCATCACAAGCAGTTTATTTTTTTCTAAAAACAATTTTTCTGAAAGATAACAAAACCTGCAGACCGTTTCACCATAAGTGACAGTACTTAAATGTACACATTACCATAAACATAGAGTTTATTTTCTTCTCTTTTTTTAACAATGAAAAGTCTTACCAACCAAAGAAAGTAAGAGCTACGTTTATCACTATTTTCTTAGCACCCAGCACGGAAATAATATGTTGAATGAAGAGTGAAGAGAACCAACGCCCCTTAGCAAACGATGCAATCGATAAGTCGACAGTCGACAGTCGACAGCAGTTCAGTCTTGTGCTTTTTGTGCAGCTCTCAGCTCACACTCTCTCATTCTTTATCCCTCTCCACTCGCCACTCACCACTGAAGAACTTAGCCTATGTGCTCACCATATTCTGTGATTGCTAAAAAGAGACAATGGACAGGGAAATTGAATGAAGCAACACTGTTGGTTCGTATCTTTACTTAACTTTAACCGTGCTTTACAAATGTAGTGAAAAGTATGTCTAAGTGGTAGGCGTATTAATCATTATTCATTTCTATCTAGAGACTGAACTAGATCATCACAACCTTGCCCTATGTTTATTATAATAGATTGATACATGTCTATCATTATATTTATTTTCCCCTAGATACCTATACATAATCTATAAAAAAGGCTTATAATGAAAAAAAAAAAATATTCACCTGGGGGCCCAAATTACTCCCGAGTGCGGAGGCCCAAATGATAAAAATAAAGCAAAAATTTCCGTTTTTTTTTTT
>NW_027629062.1:0-2647 GCF_034508935.2 Berghia stephanieae | reverse complement strand
GGAGGGATGTCACTAGACTTTAACGTTATTGGTCGTGGGTATTTCCGTACGTAGAGAAAGGAATTGATTCAAAAAGCGAAACACGGACAGGACTCGGAAAACTTTAGTGTGCAAAACAGTTTTTTTACTCGTGGCATGGCGTATTTGATTTTCGGCAGTATAGTTCTTGAATCGTGGCTTTATCGGTTCCAATGGTGGCAGTGTCGTTAGAGGGATAGCGGTTCTTATTTGTATGACGCATCTTCCGCTATGGAGGTAATATTTTAAAGTAAAGAGCTCGGACAAGGCTTCAGAACCGTTCGTCGGTGCCTCATTCATTTTGTTATATTATTATAATAATATAAGAGAAGAGGATAGGAAGATGGTGTCTTTCTTTCTGGTGGCAGTGTCGTAGGTGAATCGTTGAGGGCGCCTTATAAAGGAAGGGGTGAGCGGGGTGTTGGTGGGGTGGATGTCAGCGTCTTTAACGTCATGGTCAGTGCGCTTTCCGCTTCGTAAAGAAGGATGGCATGGCGGATTTGATTTACCGGCAGTATAGTTCTCGAACGCAGCATTGTCAGTTCAATGGTGCAGTGTCGGAGACGGAAGAACGGTATCTATTTGTAGGACGCATTTCCGCTATGGAGAGTAATAATTTTAAAAGTAAAGAGCTCGGACAAAGTCGCCAGAGCCGTTCCGTCGGTGCTCATTTATTTGTTATATTTTAAAATTAAAAAATAAGAGGAATAGGAAGATGGTGTCCTCTTCTTGTGGCAGTGTCTTAGGTGATATCGTTGAGGGCGCCAAATGAAGGAAGCGGGGTGGGGGGGGGTGTCAGCCTCTTTAACGTCATTGGTCGTGCGCATTTCCGCTTCATAAAGAAGGATGGCATGACGGATTTGATTTCCGGCAGTATAGTTCTGGAACGCGATTTTTTCCGTTCCAATGGTGGCAGTGTCGTAGACTGATAGCGGTATCTATTTGTAGGACGCATTTCCGCTATGGAGAGTAATGATTTTAAATATAATGAGCTCGGACAAGAGTCTCCAGAGCCGTTCCGTCGGTGGTCGATTCATTTTGTTATATTTATTAATAATAAATAAGAAGAAGAGGAATAGGAAGATGGTGTCTTTCTTTCTGGTGGCAGTGTCGTAGGGTGATATCGTTGAGGGCGCCAAATAAAGGAAGGGGGGTGGGGGATGTCCACGACTTTAACGTTATTGGTCGTGCGTATTTCCGCTACGTAATGAAGGAATTGTTTCAAAAAGCGAACCCCTTCGGACAGGGCTCGGACACTTTAGTGCAAAACAGTTTTTTACTCGTGGCATGGCGTATTTGATTTTCGGCAGTATAGTTCTTGAACGTGGCTTTATCGGTTCCAATGGTGGCAGTGTCGTAGAGGGATAGCGGTATCTATTTGTAGGACGCATTTCCGCTATGGAGAGTAATAATTTTAAAAGTAAAGAGCTCGGACAAAGTGCCAGAGCCGTTCCGTCGGTGCTCATTTCATTTTGTTATATTTTAAAATAAAAATAATAAGAGGAATAGGAAGATGGTGTCCTTCTTTCTGGTGCAGTGTCGTAGGGTGATATCGTTGAGGGCGCCAAAATGAAGGAAGCGGGGGTGGGGGGGTGGTGTTCAAGCGTCTTTAACGTCATTAGTCGTGCGCATTTCCGCTTCGTAAAGAAGGATGGCATGGCCGGATTTGATTTCCGGCAGTATAGTTCTGAACGCGGATTTTTCCGTTCCAATGGTGGCAGTGTCGGAGACGGAAAAGCGGTATCTATTTGTAGGACGCATTTCCGCTATGGAGAGTAATAATTTTAAATATAATGAGCTCGGACAAGAGTCGCCAGAGCCGTTCCGTCGGTGCTCATTCTATTTTGTTATATTTTTAAATATAAAAGAAAAGAGGAATAGGAAGATGGTGTCTTCTTTCTGGTGGCAGTGTCGTAGGGTGATATCGTTGAGGGCGCCAAATGAAGGAAGGGGGTGGGGGGGGGGGTGTCAGCGCTCTTAACGTCATTGTCGTGCGCATTTCCGCTTCATAAAGAAGAGGCATGCGTTTGTTCGGGGATAAGTTCTGAACGCTTTTCCTCCAAGTGCAGTCAGACGTACGTATCTTGTAGGACCATGCATAATAATATTAAATATAAAGCTCGGACGAGTCTCGACTTCTCGTGTCATCATTTTATATTATTATAATAATAAAAGGAAAGTGGAAGTGTCTTCTTCGGGTGCGATATATCTTGAGCCTAAAGGGGGGGGATGCAACTTTAACTATTGTCTGGTATTCCGCTACGTAAAAAGAATTGTTTCAAAACAACCCTTCGACGGCTCGACTTATGCAAATTTTTTTCTCTGCAGTTTGATTTCGCAGTAATCTTGAAGGCTTTATCGTCAATGTGCAGTGGGGGATAATTGTACCATTGTAGAGAATAATTTTTTTAAAATAGCTCGGAAAAGATCTCCAGACCTTTCCGTCGGGCTTTTCATTTTGTTATTTTATATAAAAATAATAATAAGAAAAAGGGAAAGGGAAAGATGGTGTTTTTCTTTGGGTGGCAGTGTGTAGGGTGATATCGTTGAGGGCCCCTTTAAAAAGGAAGGGGTGGCGGGGGGGGGGTGGATGTCAGCGTCTTGGTCATAGGGGGGCCTTTCCCGCTTC
>NW_027629061.1:0-2648 GCF_034508935.2 Berghia stephanieae | reverse complement strand
CCCCCCCGGGCCCGGGCCGTTCCGGGTGGCTTTTCGCGCCCCGCCGGCGCGCCTCGCCGGTCCGCGCCCCCGTCCGGCGGCCGCCGGGGGCCCCGTCCCGCGCCGGCCGCGCCCGGCCCCCCCCGGGCGCGGCGGCGTCCCCCCCCCGGGCGCCCCGGGGGCCCCGCCGCGCGCCCCCGGGGCGTCCCCCGGGGGCCGCGCCCCGCCCCCCCCCCCCGGGGTCCGCCGCCCCCCCCCGCCCCGCCGCCCGCCGGGCCGCCCCGCCCCCCGGGGCCGGGGGCCCCCCGGCCCCGGGCCGCCCCCGCGCCACCCCCCCTCGCCCCCCCCCCGGGGCGCCCGCGGCCCGCGTCGGCCCCCGCCCCGGGGCCCGCCCGCGCGGGGCGCCCCCGGGCGCCCCCCCCCCCCCGCCCCCGGCGCCCCCGGGGGCCGGGGCCCCCGGGCGCCGCCGTCCCGGCCCCCCGGGGCCGCGCCCGCGCGGCCCCCCGGCCCCCCCGGGGGCCCCGCGCCCGCGCGCCCCTTCCGGGCCCCCGCCGCCGCCGCCCCCCGGGGGCCCCCCGGCCCCCCGGGGGGGCCGGGGGCCCGCGCCGGGCGCGCCCCCCCGGGTGGGCCCTCGCCCCCCGGCCCCGCGCCCCGCCACCCCCGTCGGGGGGCTGGGCCGCCCCCCCCCCCCGGGGCGCCCCCGGGCCGGGGCCCGCGCCCCGGTCCCCCGCCCCCCCCCCCGGGCCGGGGTCCCCCCGCGCCCCGCGGGCCCCCGCCCCCGCGCCCCCGCCGCGGGGCCGGGGGCGCGCCGCCGCCCCCGCCCCGCCGCCCCCCGCCCCCCGGGCCCCGGGCCGGGGGCCCTCGCCCGGGGGCCGGGGGCCCGCCCCGCCCGGGCCGGCCCCCCCGGGGGCGCCCCCCGCCCCCTTCGCCCGCGCGGGGGCCCCCCGGGGCCCCCGCCCCCCCCCGCGCCGCCCCCGGGGCCCCCCCGGGCCGCGCCCGGGGCGCCCGTGGGGCCCCGGGGCCCCCCGGGGGGGGTCCCCCCCCCCGCCCCGGCTCCCCCCGCGCGCGGGGCCCGCCCGCCCCGGGGGCGGGCCCCGCGCCCCCGGGACGCCCCCCCCCGGCCGCTCGCGCCCCTTCCCCCCCCCGGGGCCGCGCCCCGCCCCGCGCGCGGGGGCCCCCGCCCGGCTCCGCGCCCCGCCCCGCCCGCCGGCCCGCGCCCCCCGCCCCGCCCGGCCCGGGCCCCCGCCCGCCCCGCGCGCGGCGCGCCCCCCGCCCCCCCCGGGCCGCCGCCGCCCGGCCGCGGGGCCCCCGCCCCCGGGGTGGGTCGCGGGGCCGGCGCCCCCGCGCCCGCCGCGCCCCGGGGCCGCCCCCCCGGGGTCCCCCCCGGGGGCCCCCGGGCCCCCGCGCCCCCCCCGGGGGCGCCCCCCCGCCCCCCCCCCCGCGCGGGGGCCGCGCGCCGCCGCGCTTTTCCCGGGGCGTCGCCCCCGGGGCCCGCCCCCGGCCCCCGCCCCCCGGCGCCGCCCCCCGGGCCGCGCCCCCGGGCCCCCCCCCGGCCCCGCCCGCGCGGGGGCCCGCGCCCCGCGCGGCCCGCCTCCCCCCCCCGCCCCGCCCCCCGGGGCGCCCGGCCCCGCGCCCGCCCTCGGCCCGCCGCCGCCCCCCGCGGGGCCGCCCCCGCGGGGACGCGCCCCGCCGCGCCCCCCCGCCCCCGGGGGGGCCCGCGCCCCCGCCGGGGCCGCGCCCGCGCGCCGCGCCCCCCGCCCGTCCGCCCCCCGGGGCCCCCGGGCCGCCGGGGCCCGCGGCCGCGGCCCCGCCCCCCGGGGGTTCCCCGCGCCCCGACGCCCCGCCCCCGCCGCCCCCGGGCCCCCCCTCGGGGGGCCTCCCCCCCCCGGGGTGGGCCCCCCGGCCGGGGCCCGGGGCCGTTCCCGGGGGCCCGGGCCCGCCGGGCCCGCCCCCCCCGCCGCGCGCCGCCGCGGCGCGCGCCGGGGCGCCCGCCCCCGCCGGGGCCGGCGCCGCCCCCGGGGGCCCCCCCGCGCGGGGCCGCCGCCCCCGCGCGCCGCGCCCGCGCGCCCCCCGCCCCCCCGCCCGCGCCCCCGCCCCGCCCCCGCGCCCGCCCCCCCCTTTCGGGGGCCCCGGGGCGCGCGCCCCGCGCCCCCGCGCGCCGCCCCGCCCCCCCGCCCCGCCCCGCCCCGTCCCCCCGCCCCCCCCCGGGCGCCCGGCCCCCGCCCCGCCCGCGGCGCCCCCGGGGGCCCGCGCCCGGGGCCCGGGCCCCGCCGCCCCGCGCCCCCGGGGCCGGGCCGCGGGGCCCCCCCGCGCCCCCCCCCGGGGCGCCCGCGCGCCGGGGGCCGGGGTCCCCGTGGGGCCCGCCGCCCCCGCGCGCCCCCGGGGCGCCCCCCCGGGGCGCCGCCCCCCGGGGGGCCGCCCGGGGGCCGGGGCCCGGGGGGGCCCCCGCGCGCGTTGCCGCCGCCGCCCGCGCCCGCCCCCGGGCCGCGCCCCGCCCCGTCGCCGCCCGCCCCCCCGCCCCGGGGGCCCCCGGGGCCGCGCCCGCGCCCGCGGGGCCCCCGCCCGCCGCCGGGCCCCCTGGCCGCGGGCCCCCGCCGGGGGGGGCCCCGGGGCCGCCGCGCGCCGCCCCCCCGCCCGCCCCGCCGCCCCCCCGGCCGGCGCCGCCGCGC
>NW_027629060.1:0-2649 GCF_034508935.2 Berghia stephanieae | reverse complement strand
CGGGAAAAGAGGACGTATTTGAATATTAAGAAGTTTTTTTTTTGGCCCCAGATTCCCTTGTTGGAATATAATAGTGGCTTCTCCAAATTAAAAAATTGCCCCCCTCAATTTTAACCCAACAAACCAAACTTGTGTACCATGAATTTTATATTGGTTTAATAATTTTTTTATTTTGGAAACAACCCCAAAAAACCGGATTTGGAAAAACATAAAAAGGCCCCTTTGAGTGGTCTTATTTAAATTATATTGCTTTGTTGGGGGGGGTTTTGTCCTTTTGGGTTTTTTTTTTTTGGGTTTTTTTTTCCCTTTTTTTGTCTCATTTTTTTGGAGAAAATTCTTGTTTTTTTTTATAATTTTTTCTTCCCTCCCAATTCCAAAGGGGGAATTCAAGGAAAAAAACACAAAAATTCAGGTTGGTTATCTGATTTTTTGATAAATTGGTGGGGGTGGGAAAACCCTTCCCCTTGGGGGTTAAATTTTTATATAAATTTGTTTTTTTTTTTTTTTAAAAAAGAACTTTTTTTTGGTTTAATTTGGGGGATTAAAGGGGGAAAAAAAAAAAGGAAAAGGGGGTTGGATTTTATTATAAAATATTTGAATTAAAAATTTTATTATAATAGGGGGGAGGGAGATGATGTTTGGGGATATGAAAAGGGAATGTTTAAATGATGAATGGGGAATGAGGGGAAGGGGGGGAGGAAAAGGGAAAATTTGATAATTTGGATGAGACCGTGATGATGTTTGATGAATTTTAGTTCGTGTTGTAGTTCAGTATTTTGTGTAGTGTAGTAGTATTTTATAGTAAAGTAGTAGTAATATTGGTAGTAGAAAAAGTGGTGTAGTTGTAGTGTTTATTTAGTTATTGTAGCAGCAGTAAAATAGTAGCAGCAGTAAATGTAGCAGCAGTATATGCAGCATAGTAGTAGTAGCGCAGTAGATTTAGTGTAGTAGTAGTAGTAGTAGTAGTAGTAGTATTTAAATATACATTTTATAGTAATTAGCAGTAGTTAGTAGTGTAGTGGGAAAAGTTTTTTAAGAGTAGTAGGGGTAGTATTTTGAGTGGGCCAGTAGTTGGAAAGTTTAAAGTAAAAAGCAGTAATTTTAGTTTGTAGTAGTAGTAGAAAAGTTGGTAGTAGTAGTAGTGAAAGTAGTATTTTAGAAAGTAGAGAAAAAGGGATTTTTTTTTTCATCTTTACCCTTTTCATCCCTTCTCTTCTCTCTCTCTCTCTCTCTCTCTCTCTCCCCTTTTTCTCCTCTCTCTCTTCTCTCTCCTCTTTTTTTTCCCTTCTTTCTTTCTACTTTTTATTTTTTTTTCCCTCCCTTCTGTTTTTTTCTTTATTTTGGGGAAAGGGGAGGGTTAAGACATCGGGGTTTTCCCGCCCTGTCTCGCCCCCTTTTTTTTTCTTATACAACCAAATCAATGACGTTTTTCTTTACCCATTCCAATTCCCAACAAATTTCAGTGGTTTTAAACATTCAAGTAGATTCCATTTATTGGGGTTTCAACGTTCCAATAATAAAAGATGTCCCGACGCTTTTTATGCGGCCCGGCCCAAGGGGAGTTAACTTGCCCGGAATATGTTGAGGGGGGTTGGGCCCCAAGGGAGTTCCAAAAAATTGCCCGGGGGGAAGGGGAAAGTATAATAGTATGGGGGTTTTGGAAAGAGTTAAAATTTTTTTTAAAAAAAAAAAAAAAAAAAAAAAAAAAAAAAAAAAAAAAAAAAAAAATTTTTCAAATTTTTTATTTTTTTTTTTTTCCCCCCCCCCTTCCTTTCCCCCCCCCCCCCCCCCTTTTTAAAACCCCCCCCCTTTTTTTTCCCCCCCCCCTTTTTTCAATTGGGGGAAAAAAAAAAACCCCCCCCCTTTTTTTTCCCCCCTTTTTTTTTGGGGGGAAAAAAATTTTAAATCCCCGTTTTCCCCCCCCCCCCCCAAAAAATTTTTATTTTTTTCCTTAAATTTTGTTTTTTTTTTTTTTTTTTTAAAAATTTTTTTTAAAAGGGTTTGACCCTTTTTGGGGGCCCCTTTTTTTTTGGGTTTTTTAAAAACCCCAGGGTTTTTTTTTTGGGGGGGGGGGGGGGAAATTTTGGGGGGAAAAAAGGGGGGGAAATTTGGGGGGGGAAAATTTTTTAAAGGGGGTTTTTGGGGGGGGGGGGGGGGGGGGGGAAAAAGGGGGGGGGGAATTGTTTGGGGCCCGGGGTTGAAAAATAAAAAAAGGAAAAGGGAAAAAAAAAGGGGTGGGGGGTTTTAAAGATTTGGTTTTTTAAAAAATGGGGGGGGGAAAAAAAAGGGGGGGGGGCCCCCCAAAAAAATTTAAAGGGGGGGGGGTTAAAGGGGGGAAAAAAAGGCCCCCTTTTGGGGGAGGATTTGGGTAATTTTTTTTTTTTTTTTTCCCCCCGGGGAAAAATTTTGGGAACTTTTAAAATAATTTTTTTTGGGGGGGGAAAAAAGGGGGGCCCTTTTTGGGGGGGAAACCCCCCCCGGTGTTTTTTTGGGGGGTTTAAATTAAAATAATTTTCCGGGGGTTAAATTTAAATGTGGGGGTTTTTTTGGTTTTTAAATTTGGGGGGGGGGGGCCGGGGGCCTTGGGGTGGGGGGGGTTTTTTTGTTTTTTTTGGCTTTGGGAATTTTTTGGGGGTTTATTTTGGGGGG
>NW_027629059.1:0-2652 GCF_034508935.2 Berghia stephanieae | reverse complement strand
GTAGGGATTGTTAAAAATTGGGTTGGTATGGTATGGGGTAGGGGTTGAATTTATTGGTTGGGGTAGTTATTAATGGGTTGGGGATGGATGGGGGTGTAGTGGGGTTGAATTGTTTGGTAAGGGATATGTTATTTTTGGGGTATGGTATGGAGGGGTGTTGTGGTATGTATTGTTTGGTATGGGATATGTTTTTAAATGGGAAGGTAGGGTTGGGGGGAGTGGGTAGTATTGTCTTGGTTGGGATATGTTTATAAAGGGTATGGTATGGAAAAGGGGGTGTAGTGTGGTATGAAAATTGTTTTTGGTAGGGTTATTTACAGGGGTTTGGGGGAGGGGTATGGGGTAGTTTGTTGTATTGTATTGGTAGGGGGATAGGGTTTATATGGGCGGGTATGGTAAGGGTAAGTGTGGTTGAAAATTGTATTGGTTGGGATATTTATTAGGGGTTGGAGGGTTTGGTGAGTGTGGATTTAAAATTTTATTGGGGGTATGTTTATAATGGGTATGGTATGGTAGGGTTGTGTGTGGTTGATATTGTATTGGTTGGGTTTTTTATGGGTTTTATGGTTTGTATTTGGGTTGTAGTGTGGTTGTATTGTTTGGTTGGGATGTTTTTAAATGGTTTTGGTTGGTATGGGTGTAGGTGGTATGATATTGTATGGTATGGGATTGTTATTATGGTAGGGTATGGTATGGGGTGTGTGGTATGTTTGTTTTGGTTGGGATAGTTATTATGGGTATGTTATGGTTGGGGTGTGGGGTATATTTGTATTGGTTGGGTATTTCAATTATGGGTATGGTAGGGTATGGGGTTTTGGGGGGTATGTATGGGTTGGGGTATGATTGTATTGGTATGGGTAGTTCTTATTTATGGGATGGTATGGTATGGTTGGGGGGGGGTTTTTGGTAATATTTGTTTGGGTTTTGGGAATTTTTCATGGGATGGTATGGTATGGTTGGTAGGGGGTGGGGTTAAAATTGTATTGGTTGGGTTTTTAAATTACATGGTTGGTATGGTAGGGTGTAGGGGGTTTGATATTGTATTGGAAAGGGATAGTTATTTTTTATGGTATGGTTGGTATGGGTGTAGTGGGGTATGATATTGATTGGAAAGGGGGATTTTTAATTTTATGGGTTTGGTATGGTAGGGGGAATGGGTGTGTTTTGTTGTATTGTATGGGGGGAAATTGTTTATATGGGATGGAGGGTAGGGTGTGTGTGGTATGATATTGTATTGGTATGGGTATGTTATATAATGGGGTTGGTGGGGGTTGGTTTTGGTATGGTTTATTGGGGTTTTGTTTTGGATTGTTATATAAGGTTGGTAGGTATGGTTGTAGTGTGGTAGTATTGTTTTGGGGTATGGGATTGTTTTATAAGGGTATGGTATGGTTGGGGTATGGTATGGGGGTAGGTGGTTGTTTGTATTGGTTTTGGTTTTTTTATATAATGGGTATGGTATTTTGGGTTATGGTATGGGTGTGTGGGTTTGATTTTGTATTGGAGGGATTGTTTAATAATGGGTAGGGTTTGGGGGTTATGGGTGTGTGGGTATGTATTGTATTGGTTTGGGATTTTTTATAAAGGGTTTTTTGGTATGGGTGTAGTGGGTTTATTTTTTTGGTTGGGTATTTAAAAAATGGGTATGGTTGGTTGGTAGGGTAGGTAGGGGGTTTAGTTTTGGTATTTTTAAATTTTATTTTGGTATGGGTTGTTTTAAATTAAATTGGTATGGTATTTTTTTTGGGGTATGGATGGTATGGGTGTAGTTGTATGTATTGTTTTGGTAGGGGATATGTTATAAAATGGGTGGTATGGTATTGGGGTGTGTGGGTAAATATTGTTTGGTTGGGTTTTTATATGGGTAGGATGGTATGGGTGTAGGGGGGTTGATATTGTTTTGGGTATGGGAATGTTAATAATGGGTATGGTAGGGTATGGGTGTAGTGTGGTATGTATTGTATTGGTTTGGGGCTTGTTATATAGGGGGGTATTGGTATGGGTGTGTGTGGATGTTTGGGTATTGGAAAGGGATTGTTTTATAATGGGAAAGGGGGTTGGATGGGTGTTGTGGTTGTATTGTTTTTTGGTATGGGATATGTTATTTGGGTTGGTTTTTTGGGGGAGGTGTGTGGTTGATATTGTTTTGGTATGGGATATGTTAAAAAGGGGTTTTATGGTAAAAATTTTTGGGTTTTTGTATGGTAGGGGTATGTTTTAAGGGGTATGGCGGTTTGGTAGGTTGGGGTTTGGGGGTTAGAATTTTTGGTTGGGGGTTATTTTATATAAGGGGGTATGGTATGGTCGGGGGTGTGGGGTATGATTTTTGTATTGGATGGGATAGTTTATATGGGTTGGGGGGATGGTCGTAGGGGGTTGTGGGTATGTTTGTATTGGTATGGGATATTTTATATAATGGGTAGGGTTTGGTTTTGGGTGTAGTGTGGTATGTTTTTTATTGGTTTGGGTATTTTTATATAAGGGGGGTAGGGTTTGGGTATGGGTTAGTGTGGTTGAAATTGTATTGGTATGGGATATTTTTTAAAATGGGGGTTTGGGTTGGGTAGGGTAGGGGTGTAGTGTGGTATGAATTGTATTGGTATGGGATTGTTTTTAATGGGATGGTCTGGTTGGTTGTTGGGGGATGGTATT
>NW_027629058.1:0-2653 GCF_034508935.2 Berghia stephanieae | reverse complement strand
GTTTAAAATGCAAATTTCTTGGAAAAAAATGAAATTTCGAAAAACCAATTTTTACTTGGAAAATTTGGAACTAAAAAAGATCAAATCGACTATTTCGCAAAAAAAAGGTTTCATCAAATTGTCAAAAAATCAGAAATTGGAGAAAGTGTCAATTTCACCAAAAAAGGGTAAAAAAATCAAAATTTAAAAAACCCAAAATTTTACTTTTGAACACTGTAAAATTGGAACTGCAAATTCGAAAAATTTCATGCAAAATTTGAAGATTTCATAAAACTGTCGGGGAAAATCGAAATTTTTTAAATCGAAATTGCCCCCCTAAATGTAGCAATCGTCAAATTTCTTTGTGAAAAAATCAAAATTTCGAAAACCCAAAAGTTTTACTTTTGAACATTGGAAAACAAAAAAAAAAATGTCAAAGTCGACTATTTCATGAAAAAAAAATGAAAATTTCATCAAATTGGGGGAAAATGGGAAATTTGAGAAATCGAAAATTTTTACCCAAAAAGGAAAAAAAAAAAAATTTGGGAAAAACCCCAAATTTTACTTTTGAAAAGAAAAAATTAGGAAACATGCAAAATATCGAAAAATCGCAAAATTTGAAGATTTCATAAAAACTGTCGGAAATCGAAAATTTTTTAAAAAATCGTCAATTGAAACCCACTATGGCATCGTAAAATTTCGTTGTAAAAAAAACAAAATTGGGAAAACCCAAAAAACTGGAATTGGAACTAAAAAATGACAAAGTCGACTATTTCATGCAAAAAATGAAGATTTCTAATTGTCGAAAACTGGGAAAAATTTGAGAAAAATCGTAAAATTTCACCAAAAAAAGGAAAAAATCAAAAATTTGGGGGAAATCCAAATTTTATTTTTTAAACATTTTAAAAAAATTAGGAAAATGCAAAAAATCGACAAGTTCAGAAAAAATTTGAGATTTCATCAAATGTCGCGAATGGGGAAAATTTAAAAAAAATCGTAAATTGCCACCCTAAGGTAAAACGTAAAAATTTCTTTTAAAAAAAAATTTGAAATTTCAAAAAACCCATTTTTCCTTTGTGAAAATTGGAATAAAAATGATCAAAGTCGACTATTTCATGCAAAAAGAAGATTTCATAAATTGTCAAAAATCGGAAATTGGAGAAAGTCTTCAAACTATTTCTTGCAAAAAATAAAAAGATTTTCTCAAAATTGTCGAAAAACCGGGGAAAAATTTGGGGAGAAATCGTCAAATTTACCCAAAAAAGAAAAAAACGAAAATTTGGGAAATCCCTTTTTAAATTTTAATTCACTGAAAAATTGGGGAACATGAAAATTTCGACAAATCATGAAAAAAATTGGATTTCATAAAACTGCGCAAAGGGGAAATTTTTTAAAAAATCGTCTTTTGCCCCATAACCTTTTAGCAATCGTAAAATTTCTTGTGAAAAAAATTTTAAAATTTCGAAATCCAAAGTTTTTTTTGGAAATTGGGAAAATAGAAAAATGATAAGTCGATATTTCATGAAAAAAATAAAAGATTTCTAAAATTGTGGAAAACCTGGAAATTTGGGAGAAAAGTCGTCAAATTTCCCCCCAAAAAAGGTAAAAAAATCGTTGAAAACCCCAAAATTTTCTTTTTGAAACATGGAAATTAGAAAAAATGAAAAAATCAAAATTTTCATGCAAAAATGAAGATTTCATAAAATTGTGGAAAAACCGGAAATTTAAATTGTAATTTTTCCCCAAAAAATTTTAAAAAATCAAAAATTTGGAACCAAATTTAATTTTTGAACATGAATAAGGAACATAAAAATTTGACATCATGAAAAAAATTTTGAAGATTTCATCAAAATGTGGGAAAATGGGAAAAAATGAAAAATCGAAAATTTCAACCCCAAAATTTTAAAAATGGGAAATTTGGGGAAAAAATAAATTTTTGAAAAAAAAAATTGGAAAAATGAAAAATAGTAAAAGTTTTTTCATGAAAAAAAATGAAGTTTTTCTCAAATTGTCGAAAAATTTGGAATGAAAAAAAAATCGTAAATTTGCCCCCCTACAGGTAAAATGTCAAATTTCATTGTAAAAAAATAAAAAACTTTCGAAATCCTTTTTTTACTTTGTAAAATTTGGGAAACGGGAAAAATGCCAAATCGCATTTCTGCAAAAAAATAAAACGTTTTCATCAAATTGTCGAAAATCTAAAAATTGGAGAAAGTTTAAAATTTCCCCCCAAAAAGGAAAAAAACAAAAAATTTGGAAATCCCAAATTTTATTTTTGACACTGAAAAAATTAGGAACATGCCAAAATATCGACAAAATCATAAAAAAAAATTTTGAAGATTTCTCAAAAATTCGCGAAAATCGTTAAAAATTTTAAAAAAAATCGTCAATTGAAAACCCACTAAAGTGTGGCAAAATTTCGTTGTGAAAAAATCGAAAATTTCGAAAATCAAAACATTGGACATTGTAACAAAAAAAATGATAAAAAGTCGACTTTTTTCATCAAAAAATCGAAGATTTCATCAAATTTTTGAAAATTGTCAAAACTGTAGCGAAATCGAAAAATTTTAAAATTCGTAAATTTTGCCACCACTAAACGTGGGCAAATGTCAAATTTCGTTGTGAAAAAAATCGAAAATGCAAAAATCCAAATTTTAAAAACTGTTTGAAAACA
>NW_027629057.1:0-2668 GCF_034508935.2 Berghia stephanieae | reverse complement strand
GAAAAAACTTTGAGAGGGGGTTTTTTGAAAAAAACCTTTGTAGAGGGTATTTTTTTCGAAACTTTTTTTTTTTTTATTTTAAAAACTTTGTTATTTTTTGTAAAAAAACTTTGTATAGGGGACTTTTAAAAAACTTTGAAAGTTTTTTTTTTGTCAAATTGTAGAGGTAAAATTTGGAAACTTTGTGAGGGTGGACTTTGTCGAAACTTTGTAGATGGTGGACTTTGTCGAAAGCTTTGAATGATGGTGGACTTTTCAAAAGCTTAAAAGTTTGTTTTGGGAAAATTGTTTGGGGTGGATTGGGGGTTTTGGGTAAAATTTTGATGGTGGACTTTGTCGAAACTTTGTATGATGGTGGACTTTGTCGAAACTTTGTTGATGGGGGAAAAAAAAAAAAAAAAAAAAAAAAAAAAAAAAAAAAAAAAAAAAAAAAAAAAAAAAAAAAAAAAAAAAAAAAAAAAAAAAAAAAAAAAAAAAAAAAAAAAAAAAAAAAAAAAAAAAAAAAAAAAAAAAAAAAAAAAAAAAAAAAAAAAAAAAAAAAAAAAAAAAAAAAAAAAAAAAAAAAAAAAAAAAAAAAAAAAAAAAAAAAAAAAAAAAAAAAAAAAAAAAAAAAAAAAAAAAAAAAAAAAAAAAAAAAAAAAAAAAAAAAAAAAAAAAAAAAAAAAAAAAAAAAAAAAAAAAAAAAAAAAAAAAAAAAAAAAAAAAAAAAAAAAAAAAAAAAAAAAAAAAAAAAAAAAAAAAAAAAAAAAAAAAAAAAAAAAAAAAAAAAAAAAAAAAAAAAAAAAAAAAAAAAAAAAAAAAAAAAAAAAAAAAAAAAAAAAAAAAAAAAAAAAAAAAAAAAAAAAAAAAAAAAAAAAAAAAAAAAAAAAAAAAAAAAAAAAAAAAAAAAAAAAAAAAAAAAAAAAAAAAAAAAAAAAAAAAAAAAAAAAAAAAAAAAAAAAAAAAAAAAAAAAAAAAAAAAAAAAAAAAAAAAAAAAAAAAAAAAAAAAAAAAAAAAAAAAAAAAAAAAAAAAAAAAAAATTTTTTTTTTTTTTTTTTTTTTTTTTTTTTTTTTTTTTTTTTTTTTTTTTTTTTTTTTTTTTTTTTTTTTTTTTTTTTTTTTTTTTTTTTTTTTTTTTTTTTTTTTTTTTTTTTTTTTTTTTTTTTTTTTTTTTTTTTTTTTTTTTTTTTTTTTTTTTTTTTTTTTTTTTTTTTTTTTTTTTTTTTTTTTTTTTTTTTTTTTTTTTTTTTTTTTTTTTTTTTTTTTTTTTTTTTTTTTTTTTTTTTTTTTTTTTTTTTTTTTTTTTTTTTTTTTTTTTTTTTTTTTTTTTTTTTTTTTTTTTTTTTTTTTTTTTTTTTTTTTTTTTTTTTTTTTTTTTTTTTTTTTTTTTTTTTTTTTTTTTTTTTTTTTTTTTTTTTTTTTTTTTTTTTTTTTTTTTTTTTTTTTTTTTTTTTTTTTTTTTTTTTTTTTTTTTTTTTTTTTTTTTTTTTTTTTTTTTTTTTTTTTTTTTTTTTTTTTTCGACAAAGTCCCCATCATACAAAGTTTCGGACAAAGTCCCATCATACAAAGTTTCAAACAAAGTCCCCATCATACAAATTTTTCGCACGTCCACCATCTACAATTTTTTTCGACAGCCCCTCTACAAAGTTTCGACAAGTCCTTCATACAAATTTTCGACAAAGTCCACCATATACAAAGTTTGAAAAAGTCCCCCATAAAAAAGTTTTGACAAAGCCCCTTTCAAAAAGTTTTGAAAAGCCCCCTAAAAAATTTAAAAACCAAAAAAGTTTTCGACAGTAATCTACAAAGTTTTAAAAAGCCCCCTTACAAAGTTTTCAAAAAGTCCCCCAATACAAATTTTTTGAAAAAGTAACATAAAAAGTTTTTGAAAATCCCCATCTAAAAATTTCGAAAACCCCCAATATACAAGTTTTCGGTCCCACAAAAATTTAAAAAATCAAAAAAGTTTTTAAAAAGCCCCATCTCAAATTTTAAAAGTCCACCTTAAAAAGTTTCGACAAAGTCCACCATTACAAAGTTTCAAAAGCCCAATTAAAAGTTTTTCGAAAACCCCACCATCAAAAAGTTTCGAAAAGTCCCCCATCTACAAAGTTTTCGACAAAGTCACATCTACAAAGCTTTCGACAAAGTCCACCATCATACAAAGTTTTCGACAAAGTCCACCATCATACAAAGATTTCGACAAAGTTCACCATCATACAAAGCTTTAGACAAAGTCCACCATTATACAAAGTTTTCGACAAAGTCCACATATACAAAGTTTTCGACAAGTCCACCATCATACAAAGTTTCGACAAAGTCCACCATATACAAAGTTTTCGACAAAGTCCACCATCGCACAAAGCTTTCGACATTCCACCATCGTACAAAGTTTTCGACAAAGTCCACCATCATACAAAGTTTTCGACAAAGTCCACCATCATACAAAGTTTTCGACAGTACACCATCGTACAAAGTTTTCGACAAAGTCCACCATCGTACAAAGCTTTCGACAAAGTCCACATCATAAAAGTTTCGACAAAGTCCCCATCATCAAAGTTTCGAAAAAGTCCACCATCATACAAAGTTTTCACAAGTCCCATGAAAAGTTTTGAAAAAGTCCCCCTTATAAAGTTTGCAATTTCAATCATAAAAGTTTTTGAAAACCCCTTTTAAAATTTTAAAAG
>NW_027629056.1:0-2671 GCF_034508935.2 Berghia stephanieae | reverse complement strand
TTAAAAACCAAAGGGGGCTATATTTTCATCAAAAAGCTTAATTTCTTCCCCAGCACGTCCACTTATTCCCATTACTATTCCTACTACCTATTTCTGTCTAGAAGTATTTATTTCCCTGTCAGCAAACACATCCACGGTGTCATATTTGCGGAGATAATATTGACTCCAGTGTCTCCGGCGATACAGACACCGCCTATCGACTAGTTTGTTTTGCCAATTCATTTACGATATCAAAGTCTGTTTTAAGGCACTTGTGATATAGGCTATATAATATTGTGTAACTCACTGTTCCAGAACGGTGTTATGTAGGGGTGGATCAGTGTCGAAGATTTAATTTGGGGCTAATATTATCAGGAAAACAATGTTTTTACACTTTGATTTTCTGAGAATCTTTCCTTTTTTTTTCTAGATATAAAGTCTTTCTCCATGCAGAGTTAAATTTAGTTTATTTTGAGAACAAGACGTGCAGCTGTATTTTGGCTTTGAGTAGGTGACATCATTCAGAGAGAAACAGCAGCATCTTTTCGTTGTATATCTAGTGACTTGAATAGAAAAATGCTTATCCTGTTGGCTCACGGAAAATATCCTATATGTTTTAAAGCCTCATAATCTCTCTGGCGATTCTAACCGATTCGAATAGATTGCCTGAGAGTGTTAATGCATTACTATCCTGGGTAAAAAAAGGATTTCTTATTATCACTCACCATTGTATAGTTTACGTAGGTATTCATAATTGTGCCTCATGAACATTAAATTATTTTTTTGTTTGTTGCTTTAGGTCTCTTCCAACACAATTGAGGTTATATGAGAGACCGCTGAAACAAAAAAAAAAAAACAAAAAAACAAGCAATCTAACAAAAATAGTACAAATGTAAATCAAAATCATAACCTAAAGATATCATAAGCTAAATTATAAATAACCAAGAACAGACAGGCAGAAGATTTACAGAAAAAAAATATCCCCTGTCAAATACAATCACAAACCAAAGAAGCAGGATAGGCTAGTAAAGAGAAGAAGAAACGACATCACTATCGGATCGTACACCCATGCGAACATCATAGGTATATGATTCAAGGGTGATGCTCCCATCCAACCACCCGCATTAAATTATTTCTACATCTTCACATAGATGATATTCGTTTAAGAAAACACTCACCAGTTATACAAGCCAGATCAAGCGTAATAACACACAAAACTGTGTACCCCTACACGTTCAAGGTCTGATTTAGACAATTTAGTGCAAACTGGCGGTCTAAATCCAATTACAAAAGTGCTTTGTGACATCATTCTTTACTTATACGGTATCTGCCTTTAAGCCATAGAAGATATTGGTTTTTTTTTTTTATAAACATAGAAATAGTAGTAGAAACATGGAGGAAAGCCCTTTTTGCTTTTGTAGCCAAAGAATTTTGAACAAATCGAATCGATAGGACTACCAAAAAAAAAAGCTGAATTTAAAATCAAACGAAAAAAATACGATCTTTGATATTTTTGCAATATAAGAAATTGTAGCTACTTTTCCCATAACTATTAGAAATAACCCAACGTTTCATATTTATTGTGGTAGAGATCGACGTGCAAAGTCTGATAACCCAATTCCTTATGGGATCATTGTTGTGTGGAAATCTCAATAAATGACGCAAAATATTGTCCATTACAACAATATTAAACTAGGCCCAAAGTGGGTTCGAATGTCAGACCGCATATTATATGTACACGTCGGTAGAGATCCAATTTCCAGTAATTAGTATCATCCCGACAGAGCTGCTCTGAGACGGTGGGTCAAAATTGCTAAAAGATCAAACGAATCACCAGTTTTATGTTGACATTGGCACAAAAACGACTAACAAAATATAACATTGGCACAGAAATGGATCGAAACGTCGCAAGTGGAGTCAAACATCGTTCGAAGAAAAAGATAAACAAATCATTGACAAATAGACAATCCATATCCGACGCTTTATGATAATAAAACAAATTTCGAAAGCTGAATAAATATTTCATAAACATATCTTTTTAAACAGCGTAGCTCTGAGAAGATAATTTTATGCTGTTCTTTGGGGTTTGGGATTGGGGGGGGGGAGGGGGGGGGGGGGGGGGGTTCTGCATATTGTATAAACAAACAAGGATTCAAAATGTGATCAAAAAGTTACATTTTGTTGAACAACCTTGTTCAGACAACCGTAGGAAATTAAAATCGGTGCTTTGGTTTCCATTTCTATGAATTTGCCTTCAAAGAAAGTTGCCGTTTGGAGTAGATCGACAAAACCTCCTATCCATTTCGGCTATCATGAACGCAAAATGCCAAACTTATAGCTGATACCAACCAAAAAATGACCTTAAAAGACAAGTCTTTGGCAACAAAAGAAAACAAATCGTGAGTTGTATTCAATAAGTCAACCAATGGAATCACTTATTCCTTGAGTGCTTCTAACGATCACCACTAAGCGGTGCCCTAACCTAACAAATTACGTCAACAGATAAGTCCTAGTCGGTCCTAGTATCAGGCTATATAACACTGACCAAAAAAATCGCGTTTATGAGTAATACTCACTGAACGGGATTAACCTGACAATAAACGTTCATGGTACACACAGTTTTGTGTGTTGGCCCGGGTTATTTTTTCCGGGGGGCAATGTTAGAGCTTCTTAGAAAACCGTTTCTATCTAT
>NW_027629055.1:12500-17271 GCF_034508935.2 Berghia stephanieae | reverse complement strand
CAACAACAACAACAACAACAACTACTACTACTACACACTACTACTACACTACTACATACTACTACTACTACACTACTACTACTACTACTACTAATACTACCAGTACTACTACTACTACTAATCTACTACTATACTACTACACTACTACTACTACTACTACTACTACTACTACTACTAACTACTACTACTACTACTACACTACTACTATTTACTATTATTATTATATTATTATTTATTATAATTATTATATTTATTATTACTATTACTACAACGACCTCTACTACTACTACAATACACTACTACTACTACTACTACTACTACTACTACTACTACACTACTATACTACTAACTACTACTACTCCTACAACTACTAATACTGCTACTACTACTACTACTAACTACTACTACACTAACTACTATACTACTACTACTACTACTACAACTACTACTACTACTACTAACTACTACTACTACTACCACTACTACTACTACTACTACTATATACTACTACTACTACTACTACTACTACTACTTAATACTACTACTACTACTACTACTACACTACAACTACTAACTTACTACAACACTACTACTACTAATACTACTACTACTACACTACATACTACTACTCTAATACTACAACTACTACTACTCATACATAATAACACAACAACATCGACACGACTACTACAACTACTACTACTCTACTACTACTACTACTACTACTACTACTAACTACTACACTACTACTACTACTACAACGTCCTACTACTACTCCTCCTCTCTCCTTCTACTACTACTACTACTACTACTACTACTACTACTACTACTAACTACTACTACTACTACTACTACTACTACTTACAACTACTACTACTACTACACTACTACTACTACTTACTACTACTAACTACTACTACTACTACATCATATTACTACTACTACTACTACACCTCTACTACTACTACTACTACTACTACTACTAATACTACTACTACTACTACTACACATACTAACTACTACTACACGACTACTACTACTACTTCTACTACTACTACTACTACTACTATCTACCACTACTACTACTTACTAAACTACAACTACTACCACTCAACTACAACAACAACAACTACAACAACAACAACAACAACACTACTACTACAAACATACAACATACAACAACACTACTACTCTAACTACTACTACTACTACTACAACTACTACAACTACTACATACACTACAACTACTACTACTACCACCACTACTACTCTACAATTACTACAACTAACTACCTACTCATACAACAACAACAACAACAACTACACACTACTACTATACTACTACTACTACTACTACTAACTACTACTACTACAACTACATACTCACTACTACTACTACCTACAACTACTTACTTACATACTACAACTATCTACACTACACTACAACTACTACTACTAACTACTACAACTACTACTACTACTACTACTACTACTAACTACTACTACTACTACTACTACTACTACTACTACTAAACTAACTACTACTACTACTACTACTACTACTACTACTACATACTACTACTACTACTACTACTACTACTACACTAATACTACTACATACTACTACAATACTCACCACACAACTACTACTACTATACTACTACTACTACTAATACTACTACTACTACTACTACACTACTACTACTCTAATACTACAACTACTGCTACTCATACAAGAATAACAACAACAACATCGACGACGACTACTACTACTACTACTACTACTACTACTACTACTACTACTACTACTACTACTACTACTACTACTATTACTACTACTACTACTACCTCTCCTCTACTATACTACTACTACTACTACTACTACACTACTATACTACTACTACTACTACTACACTACTACTACTACTACTACTACTACTACTACTACTACTACTATTATATTTATTATATTATTATTATTATCATCATATTACTATACTACTACGACTCTCTACTACTACTACACTACTACTACTACAACTACACTACATACTACTACTACTACTATACACTACTACTACTACTCTACTACTACTACTACTACTACTATTTCTTCACTACTACTACTTCTAATACTAACTACTACCACCATACTACACAAAACTACAACAACAACAACACAACAACACTACTAACAACAACAACAACAACAACTACTACTACTACTACTACTACTACTACTAACTACTACTACTACTACTACTACTACTACTACACCACACTACTTCTAATACTACAACTACTCCTACTCATACAACAACAACAACAACAACGACAACAACAACTACTACTACTACTACTACTACTACTACTACTACTACTACTACTACTACTACTACTACTACTACTACTACTAATACTGCTACTACTACTACTAAATACTACTGCTACTACTACTACTACTACACTACTACTACTACTACTACTACTACTACTACTATACTATACTACTACTATACTACTACTACTACAACTACTAATGCTACTACTACTACTACTACTACACTACAACTACTACTAATACTACTACTACTACTACTACTACACTAACTACTACTACTACTAACTACATACTACTACTACTACCACAACTACTACTTCTAATACTGCAACTACTGCTACTCATACAAGAACAACAACAACAACAACGACGACGACTACTACTACTACTACTACTACTACTACTACTACTACTACTACTACTACTACTACTACTACTACACCTACCACTACTCTCCTCCTACCTCACACTACTACTACTACTACTACTACTACTACTACTACTACTACTAACTACTACTACTACTACTACTACTACTATACTTATTAATTATTATATTACTATATTATATTACTTATTATATACTTATTATCTATTATCTATATATATCTAATCTAATTACTATACTACTACACTACTACTAACTACTACACTACTACTACTACTTTAAAAACTAACTACTACTATCTATACTACTACTACTATACTACTACTACTACACTACAAACTACTACTACTACACATACTACTACTACTACTACTATACTACTACTACTACTACTACTACTACTACTATACTATATGCTACTACTACTACTACTACTACTACTACTATACTACTACTACTAACACTACTACTACTAACTACTACTACTACTACTACTACTACTAAACTACTAATATATTACTACTACTAATACTACTACTTACTACTACTACTACATCTAACTATACATACTACTACAATCAATCTAACAACTACTAACTACTACATACAACATACAACAACAACACACGACACACTACTACTACTACTACTTACTACTACTACATACTACTACTACTAACTACTACTACTACTACTACCACCTTACTACTACACACTCCTACTACTACTTCTAATACTCACTACTACTACTACACTATACAACTAACATACATACAACTAACACACACTACACTACTACTCAACTACTACTACTATACTATACTATCTACTACTATTACTACTACTACTACTACTACTACTACTACTACTACTACTACTATACATACTACTATACTATTACTATACTACTACTACTACTACTACTAACATCTCACTACTACTACTAACTACACTATATACTATATACTATACTACTATTTCTTCACTACTACTACTTTAATACTTCAACTACTACACTCATACTACAAAAACAACTCAACAACACAACACAAATATACTACTACAACAACAACACAACAACAACACTACTACTACTACTACTCTATACTAACTACTACTACTACTACTACTATACTACCACACTCTACTTCTAATACTAAATACTGCATCTACAACAACAACAACAACAACAACAACGACAACTACTACACTACTACTACTACAACTACTACTACCACTACTATACTACTATTACTACACCACTACTACTTCAATACTACAACTACTGACTCATACAACAACAACAACAACGACAACTACTACTTCCACTCTACTACTACTACTAATACACTACTACTACTACTATACTACTACTACTACTATACCACTACTACTTCAATACTACTACTACTACTACTACTAATACTACACTACTATCTACTACTACTACACTACATATATATACTACATTACTTCCACTACTACTACTTCTAATATTACAACTACTACCACTCATACTACATACACAACTACAACAACAACAACAATAACAACTACTACACTACCACTACACTACTACTACTACTACTACTACTACTACTACTACTACTACTACTACTAACTCTACTACTACTACTATACTACTACTATCTAACTACTACTACTACTACTACTACTACTAACTACTACTACTACTCACAAACTACATACATACAATATATATATTTATTATATTATTATATATTATACTATTATTATTATATAATTATATATTATATTACTATAACTACAACGACCTCTACACAACACTACTAACTAACTACTACTACTACTACTTACTACTATAACTACTACTACTACTACTACTACTACTACTACTACTATACTACTCCTACAAACTACTAATACTACTACTACTACTACTACTACTACTACTACTACTTACTACTACTACTACTACTACTACTACTACTACTACTACTATACTACAACTACTAATGCTACTACTACTACTACTACTACCAACTACAACTACTACTAAA
>NW_027629055.1:0-7500 GCF_034508935.2 Berghia stephanieae | reverse complement strand
GTAGTGTTGTAGTGTGTATTAGTGTAGTAGTAGTAGTATGGGAGAGGGGGTGGGGAAAGTAGTGGGAGTGTAGGTAGAGTAGTAGTAGTATTTGTATTTGTAGTAGTAGTAGTAGTAGTAGTTGTAGTGTAGTTGTCGTGTGTGTTTTTGTTGTTGTTGTTATATTTTGTATGAGTAGAGTATTTGTAGTATTAGAGTTTTAGTATTTGGTAGTAGTAGTGTAGTAGTAGTAGTGAGTAGTAGTAGTGTTGTAGTGTAGTAGTTTTTGTAGTAGTTTTTAGTGGTAGAGTAGTAGTAGTTGTAGTATTAGAAGTAGTAGTAGTTATGTAGTATTTGTAGTAGTATTTAGTAGTAGTAGTTGTTTGTAGTAGTAGTAGGTAGTAGTTTTGTGGGTAGTAGTAGTAGTTGTAGTAGTAGTTGTGTAGTGTAGTGTAGTTGTAGTAGTAGTAGTAGTAGTAGTAGTTAGTAGTGTAGTAGTAGTAGTAGTAGTAGTAGTAGTAGCGTAATTAGTAGTTGTAGGAAGGTAGTAGAAATTTTAGTGGGTAGTGTAGTAGTATTTAGTAGTAGTAGTAGTGGGGTGTAGTAGAAATGAAAGAAATAGTAAGTTTTTTTTTTTTTGTGTTGTATGAGTAGGAGTAGTTGTAGTATTAGAAGTGTAAGTGGTAGTAGTTGTAGTAGAATGGTAAAATGTTTGTATTTTTTTGTAGTTTTGGTAGTAGTTTGTGGAGAATGTAAGAAATAGTGGTAAGAGTAGTAGTATATAGTAGTAGTATAGTGTAGTGGGGGGGTAAAGAAGTGTTGTTTTTTGTTTTTTTTTGGTGGGGAAAAGTTTGTAGTATTAGAAGTAGTTATTAGTGGTAGTATGGGTTTAGTAGTAGAAGTATATTATAGAAGTAGAATTTTAGGTTGGTTAGAATTTGAAGAAGTAAATGGTAGTTAATAGGTATTAAGTATATAGTAGTAAGATGGGTGTTAAAAGTAGTAGTAAGTAAGTAGTAGTTTTTTTTTTTTTTTTTTTTTTTTTTTTTTTTTTTTTTTTTTTTTTTTTTTTTTTTTTAAAAAAAAAAAAAAAAAAAAAAAAAAAAAAAAAAAAAAAAAAAAAAAAAAAAAAAAAAAAAAAAAAAAAAAAAAAAAAAAAAAAAAAAAAAAAAAAAAAAAAAAAAAAAAAAAAAAAAAAAAAAAAAAAAAAAAAAAAAAAAAAAAAAAAAAAAAAAAAAAAAAAAAAAAAAAAAAAAAAAAAAAAAAAAAAAAAAAAAAAAAAAAAAAAAAAAAAAAAAAAAAAAAAAAAAAAAAAAAAAAAAAAAAAAAAAAAAAAAAAAAAAAAAAAAAAAAAAAAAAAAAAAAAAAAAAAAAAAAAAAAAAAAAAAAAAAAAAAAAAAAAAAAAAAAAAAAAAAAAAAAAAAAAAAAAAAAAAAAAAAAAAGTAGTTGTTGTATGTGTTTTGGGGGTTTGGTTGTGTTTTAGTAGTAGTGTGTGTGGTGTGTAGGTGTGTATTTGGAAGTATTTAGTTTGTGTTTTGTTTTTTTGTTGTATGATAGCAGTAGTTTTGTATTAGAAGTAGAGTGTATGGTAGTGTAGTAGTAGTAGTAGAGGTAGTAGTGTGTAGTAGTTAGTATTGTTGTGTTTTTTTTTTGTTGTAGTAGTAGTATTAGTAGTAGTAGTGGTAGTAGTAGTAGAGTGTAGTATATAGTATATTTGTAGTAGTAGTTTTGTAGTAGTGGGAGGGGGGGGAATTTGTAGTGGGTGTTTTTAGTAGTAGTGTAGTAGTGTGTAGTAGTAGTAGTGTAGTAGTAGGAGGTCTTTTGTAGTTGTTAAAAATATAAAATAATAAAAATAATAAAAAATTAAAAATATAAAAATAAAAATTAAAAATAATAAATTTTTAGTGTATGTAGAAAGTAGTAGTAGTGTAGTAGTAGTAGGAGTAGTAGTAGTAGTAGTTGTATTAGTTGAGTAGTGTAGTAGTAGGAGAGAGGAGAGGAGTAGTAGTAGTGGAGGGTATTTGTGTAGTATTTGTGTTTTTGGTAGTTTTTGTGTTAGTAGTAGTAGTATTTTTGTAGGGGTAGTAAGTTTAGTAGTTGTAGTGTCTGATGTGTTGTTTTTAAAATTTTGTGTAAGTTAATATTATATTAAAATATAAAAAGTGGTAGTAGTAGTAGTAGTAGGTATTTAGTAGTAGTAGTAGTAATTTGTAGTAGTAGTAGTAGTTTTTTGTATGGTAGTAGTGGGTGTGGGTAGTGGGTAGTAGTATAGTAGTTAGTAGTAGTTTTAGTTGTAGTAGTATAGTTTTTGTTGTTGTGTTTTTGTTTTTGTTGTTTTTGGTAGTATTTTTTAGTATTTAGTTTTTAGTAGTAGTAGTATGTATAGAAAGTAGTAGTTGTAGTAGTTGTAATACTAGTAGTAGTAGATTTGTAGTTGTTTTTAGTAGTAGGGTTTTTGTATTTTGTAGGGGAGAAATTTGTAGTAGTATTAGTAGTAGTATAGTAGTAGTAGTAGTATAGTATTTTAGTGTAGAAGTTGTAGTAGTTAGTAGTAGTAGGTTGTGTAGAATTTTATATTAATAATAAGGGTTTTTTTTTAAATAATTTTTTAAATAAATAATTAAAAATAAAAATAATAAAAATAAAAATAATAATTATGTATTTTGGGTGTGTGTGTGTAGTAGTAGTGTAGTAGTAGTAGTAGTAGTAGTAGTTTTTAAAGTAGTAGTATAGTAGTAGAATTGTAGTATTTGGGGGGGTTATGGTGTAGTAGTAGTAAGTAGTAGTAGTATGAGTATTTTAGTGTAGTAGTAGATTGTAGTAGTAGAGTAGTAGTATTTGGTTTTAGAAAAGGGGGGGTTGTTTTGGTGTTGTTTTGGTTTAGTATGGAAAAAGTGGTAGTAGTTGTAATATTGAGTTTAGTATTGGATAGTAATAGTAGTAGTGGGGAGTAGTAGTTTTTTTTTTTGGTAGTGGATTTGTAGAAAGGGTAGAGTGGGGTTGTATTTGTGTAGTGTATAGTTGTGTAGTAGTAGTAGTAGTAGTAGTAGAAATGTAATTTTTTTTGTAGTTTAGTAGTAGTACAGTAGTTAGTAGTGAAAGTAGTAGTGTAGTAGTAGTTGTAGTAGTGTAGTAGTAGTAGTAGTAGTAGTAGTAGTAGAGTAGAGGTGTTAGTATGTAGTAATAATAATAATAATATATAATAATAAAATAATAATAATAATAATAATAGTAGTAGTAGTAGTTGTAGTGTAGTAGTAGTAGTATGTAGTAGTAGTAGTAGAGTAGTTGTTAGTAGTAGTAGTAGTAGTAGTAGTAGTAGTAGTAGGTAAGTAAGTAGTAGTTAGTATTCTGGTAGTAGTAGTAGTATAGTAGTAGTAGTAGTAGTAGTAGTTGTAGTAGTAGTAGTAGTAGTTAGTAGTAGTAGTAGTAGTGTTGTTGTTGTGTTGTTGTTGTAGTGAGTGAGTAGTAGTTGTAATATTAGAAGTAGTAGAGTGGTAGTAATAGTAGTAGTAGTAGTATATAGTAGTATGTAGTAGTAGTAGTAGTAGTAGTAGTAGTAGTAGTAGTATAGTAGTAGTATATTAGTATTTGGTGTGTTTTTTTTTTAGTAGGTAGTGTAGTAATAGGTAATTTGTAGTAGTGTTGAGTAGTAGTTTAGTTGTATAGTATAGAGATTGTAGTAGAATGTAGTATATAGTAGTAGTGTATTAGTGGGTTTTTGTGTTTTTGTTTTTGTGTAGAGTAGGTGTTTTGTTTGATTTGGGTTTGGTGTATGTTTTGTTTAATATAAAATATTTATATATATAATTATTTAAATAAAAAATATAGAGTAGTGTGTGTGTATAGTAGTAGTTTTGGTAGTAGTAGTATAGTGTTTTTTGTGTGTGTGTTTTGTGTGTTTTTTTGTTGGTGGTATTGTTGTTTAAAAGTAGTAGTTTTAGAGTAGTGTATGAAGTAGTGTAGTAGTAGTATAGTGTGTAGTAGTTGTATTTGTAGAGTTGTAGTAAAGAAAAGTTATATTTATTTTTTATATATATATATAGTAAAAATAAAAATGTAGTATAGTAGTAGGTAGTAGTTGTAGTGAGTATAGTAGTATAGTAGCGTTGTTTTGTGGGTATTGATGTGAGTAGAGTAGTGTAGTATAAGTAGAGTAGTTATAGAGTATAGTAGTAGAATGGTGTTGTAGTAATATTTAAAAAAAATTTAAAAAATAATAAAATAATTAAAAATAAATTTTGGTTGTAGTATTTGTGTAGTAGTTTTGTATTTAGTTTAGTAGTGTATTTGTAGTGTAGTAGTAGAGTATTTATAGTAAAGTAGAGTGTAGATTTGGAAAGTAGTGTAGTAGTAGTAGTAGGTATAGTATTTTGTAGAGTTAGTGGGTAGTAGTAGAAGTTTTGGGGGGTTTTTTGTTTTTAGTCTTTTTTTATTTAGTGGTAGTTATTAATTAGCATAGTAGTGGGAAAAGAGTATGTAGTAGTATAGTTAGTATATAGTATAAAGTGATTTAGTAGAAATATAAGTAGAAGTAGAGTAGTTTTAAGTATTTAGTGTAGTAGTAGTAGTTGTTGGTGAAATGTAAGTATAGTGAGTATAATTGAAGTGTGGGTTGGAGTATAATTTTAGTATTTTATTAGTATAGTAGTTTTAAAGTATATTTAGTGTAGTATGTGTGGTTTTGTGTTTTTGTTTTGGAATAGTAGAGTATATAGATAAAGTGTAGTGGGTAGTATAGTAGTGTAGTGTGTAGTGTAGTAGAAGTAGTAGTAGTATTTATAGTAGTTTTTGTTGTGGTTTTTTTTTGTAGTATTTTAGTTTAGAAGTATAGTTGTAGTAGTAGTGGTTTTTAGAGTATAGTAAGTGTAGAGTGTGTGGGGGAATTGTTTTGTTGTTGTTTGTTTTGTAGCAGTATTTTTTGTTTTTGGTTTTTGTATTTTATTGTGTATAGGGGAAATTTTGAGATAGTATAGTAGAGGTAGTAGTATTTGTAGTGTAGTTGTAGAGTGGTAGTTATAGTAAATTTTTTAAATTAAAATTAATTTTTAAAAATAATAAAATATAATAAAAATTTAAAAAAAATAATAAAATAAAAATTTGTTGAGTAAGTAGTGTAGAGAGTAGTGGTGTAGTTGTGTGTGTGTTGTTGTTAAGTAAGTAGTTGTAGTAGTAGAGTGTAGTGTTTAGTGTAGTAGTAGTAGTAGTAGTAGTAGTAGAAGTATTTGGGGTAGTAATAGTAGTTTTTGTTTTGTTGTGTTGTTTTTTGTTGTTGTGTATGGTGGAGTAGTTGTAATTTAGAAGTGTAGTAGTAAGAATAGTGTAGTATTTTATAGTAGTAGTTGGGTAGTAGTAGGAGTATTTGTGTATTTTTGTGTAGTGTAGTAGTGTTTGTGTGTGTTTATTTGTAGTTTTATAGTGTAGTATTTAAGAAATTGAAGTAGTAGTGGAGTAGTAGAGTAGTAGTAGTAGTGTAGTGTAGTAGTAGTAGTGTAATAGTAGTATTAGTAAGTTTGTGTTAGTAGTGTTTATTGAAGTGTGGTAGTAGTAGTGGAAGTAGTAGTTTTCGTTGTTGTTGTTGTTGTATGGAGTAGAGTAGTAGTGTATTAGTATTTAGTGTGGTATAGTAGAAAGTAGTAGTAGTAGTAGTAGTGGGGTTTTTAGTGTTTTAAAAAAATATTTATAAAAAATTAGAGTAAAAATTAGTAGTAGTAGTTTTCTTTGTTGTGTTGTTGTTGTATAGTAGAGTAGTTGTAGTATAGAAGTAGTAGTGGTGGTCTAGTAGTAGTAGTAGTAGTAGTATGTAGTGTAGTAGTAGTAGTAGTAGTAGTAGTAGTGTAGTAGTAGTTTTTGGTTTTTGTTTTTGTGTATTTAGTAGTAGTTTTGTTGTTGTTGTTGTTGTTGTAGTTGTTGTTGTAGTATGAGTGGGTAGTATTGAAGTTGTTTTTGTTGTTGTAGAGTAGAGTAGTTTTTTTAAATTAAAAGTAGTAGTGCTTGGTAGTTGTGTGTAGTAGTAGTAGTAGTAGTGTAGTAGAGTAGTAGTAGTGTGTATTTGTTTTTTTTGGTTGGTAGTAGTATTTTGTTGGTTTTTGTTTTGTAGTTTTTGGAAAGTATGAGTGGTAGTGGGAAGATGAGTAGTAGTAGTGGAAGTAGTAGTGTAGAGTAGTGTTGTTGTGGTAGTGGTAGTGTGTTTTTAGTAGTGTATTTTTTTGAGAGTAGTGTATTGTAGTGTGTAGTAGTAGGGTGAGAGAAATAGTAATAATGTGAAAATAAAAAAATTTTAAAAATTTTTAAATATAGTAGTAGTAGTTAGTAGTGAGTAGTAGAGTTAGTGTAGTAGTAGGTAGAATTTAGTAGTTTTTAGTAGTAGAGTGGTAGTAGTAGTAGAAGGAGGGGGGGAAGTGTAGGAGTGTTTTTGTAGAGTAGTATTTGTAGTAGTGTTGTTTGTGTAGTGTGTGAGAGATGTGTAGTGTTGTTGTCGTCGTCGTGTTGGTTGTTTTTTTGTGGAGTAGAGTAGTTGTATATTAAAGAGATAGTGTAGGTGAAGTAGTATATATAGTAGAGTATTTGTAGGGGGTAGTTTTTGTAGTGGTGTAGTAGTAGTAGTAGTGTTTTTGGAGTAGGTAGAGAGAGGTAATATAGTTTAGTGTAGTAGTATTAGTAGTATAGTGTTTAGTGTAGTGTGTGTGGTTGTAGTATAGTAGTAGTGTGTAGGTAGTAGTGTGTGTGTGTGTTTTGGTATTAGTGTTGTGGGAGTGTAGTGTGTAGTTGTAGTAGTAGTAGTAGTGTGGGGTAGTGAGTAGTATTTGTAGAGTGTAGGTAGTAGTTGAGGCTTTGAGAAAATAGAAATAAAATAATAATAATTATATAACTTTTTAAATTTTAATTATAATAACATTAGTATTTGTAGAAAATTTTTTTTTATAGTAGTAGTATTTTAAAGTAGTGTAGTAGTTTTTGTAGTGTCTAGTGTAGTTTTAGTAGTAGTGTATTATGGTTTGGTTTTTGTATGTTAGTAGTAGTATTTTTTTTTTTGTATTTTAGTGGTTAGTAGTAGGGTTGGTTTTTGTTTTTTGTTGTTTGTAGTTGATTTTAGTAGTTTTAGAAGTGTAGTATTGGAATTTTGAGTAGTAGTAGTGGTTTGTAGTAGTAGTATTGGGTTTGTTTGTAAGAGTGTAGTGTTATTAGTGTAGTAGTGGTGTAGTGTAGTAGTAGTGTTTTTAAGTGTAGTAGTGTAATGTAGTAGACTAGATAGTTTTTAGAGTGTAGTAGTGAGTGTGTATTTGTAGTGTAGAGAGTGTATTTGTAGTGTAGTTTGTATGGGAGTAGTAGTTTTGTTGTTTTTTTTTTGTTGAGAGGTAGTTGTGTATGAAATGTAGTGGGGAGTGTGGTAGTAGGAGAGAGGTAGTAGTGTAGTAGTAGTGTGTAGTAGTAAAAAATAGTAGTAGTAGTGTGTTGTTTTTGTTGTTTTTGTATGGTAGATTGTTGTGTTTGGTTTGGTGGGGGTGTGGAGTGTGATG
>NW_027629054.1:0-2673 GCF_034508935.2 Berghia stephanieae | reverse complement strand
TTCTCCATGCGGACTTTATATATTTTCGTCGCGTTAAATCAAAAAAAAAAAAAAAAAAATGGGGAAAGTATTCCCCCACTGGGGACTTTTTATTTGCGTCCCCGCTTAAACAAAAAAAAAAGATAAAATGCGAAAGTATTTCCCCCCTGTGGACTTTTTTTTTCTGCAGTCCCCGGTTGAACAAAAAAAAATATAAAATGCGGAAGTATTCCCCACTGGGACTTTTTTATCGCGTCCGCGCTCTAAATCAAAGAAAAAAAGAAAATTGCAAAAAGTTTTTCCCACTGGGGCTTTAAATTTCGAGTCGGCTCTAAAACGAAAAAAAAAGATAAAGGGCGAAGTATTCTCCCGCGGCTTTTATTTTGCAGCCCGCGTCTGAGTCAAAAAAAAAAAAAAAAAAAAAAGGGAAAAGTTTTCCCCCCCTCCAAATTTTTTATCGCAGCCCCGCGCTCTGAATCGAAAAAAAAAAGAAGAAAATGCAAAGGTATTTCCTACGCGGACTTTTTTTTTCTGCAGCCACGCCTGAAAAAAAAAAAAAAAAAAGAAAAAAATGCGAAAGTATTCTCCTACTGGGGACTTTTATTTCTGCAGTGCGCTTGAATCGAAAAAAAAATTCGAAAGTTTTCCCCCCCCTGCGGTTTTTTTATTTTTATCAGTCCGCGCTCTCAATCAAAAAAAAAAAAGAAACAAGCAAAAGTTTTTCCCCCAGTGGGGACTTATATTTCTGCTCGCGCTTGAATCAAAAAAAAAAGAAAGAACAATGCGAAGTATTCCCCCCTGGACTTTTTTTATGCTGCGGCGCTTGAATCGGAAAAAAAAAAAAAGAAATCAATGAGAAAGTTTTTCTCCCCTGGGGGGACATTTATTTCTGCAGTCCCGCTCTGAATCGAAAAAAAAAAGAAAAAATGCGAAAGAATTCTCCCACTGGGACTTTTTTTTTCTGCAGTCCCGCTCTGAAACGAAAAAAAAAAAAGATAAGATGCGAAAGTATTTCCCATGCGGACTTTTATTTTGCAGTGCGCTCTAAATCGAAAAAAAAAAAAAAAGAAAAAATGCGGAAATTATTCTCCCTGAGGACTTTAAATTTCTGCAGCCCGCGCTCTGAATCAAAAAAAAAAAAATATAAATGTGAATTTATTCTCCACTGCGGACTTTTTAGATCCGCACTCCGCGCTCTGAATCGAAAAAAAAAAAGAAAAATGCGAAGTATTCTCCACTCCCGGATTTTAATATTTCTGCAGTCGCGTTCTGAATCGAATAAAAAAAAAGAAAAAATGCGAAGATTCTCCCCTGCGGACTTTTTATATCTGCAGTCCCACTCTGAATCGAAAAAAAAAAAAAAAATGCGAAGATTCTCCCAACTTGGATTTTTTATATCTGCAGCCCGCACTCTGAATCTAAAAAATAAAAATAAAAAAAATTTGCGGAAAGTATTCTCCCACGGCGGACTTTTTATTTCTGCAGTCCCCGCTCTGAAAAAAAAAAAAAGAAAAATGCGAAAGATTCTCCACTGCGGATTTTTTAAATTCGCAGTCGCCCCTCTGAAGAAAAAAAGGGAAAAAATCAAAAGATTCTCCCACTGCGGACTTTTTTTGCAGCCCGCGCTCTGAAAAAAAAAAAAAAAGAAAAATGCAAAAGATTCTCCCCTGGGGCTTTTTTTTTTCAGTCGGCTCTGAATCGAAAAAAAAAGAAAAATGCAAATATTCTCCCACTGCGGACTTTTATTTCTGAGTCCGCGCTCTGAATCAAAAAAAAAAAAGAAAAATGCGAAAGCATTCTCCACTGGGGAAACTTTTATTTCTGCAGTCCGCCCCTCTATCGAAAAAAAAGAAAAAATGCAAAGTATTCCCCCACTGCGGCTTTTTATTCTGCAGTCCGCGCTTGAAACAAAAAAAAAAAAAAGAAAATGCGAAAGTATTTCCCATGCGGACTTTTTTTATGCTGTTCGGCCTGAAGAAAAAAAAGAAAAATGCGAAAGTATTCTCCCATGCGGATTTTTTAAATTTTTTGCAGTCCGCTCTGAATCGAAAAAAAAAAAAAAATGCGAAGTATTCTCCACTGCGACTTTTTATTCTGCACGTCGCGCTCTAATCGAAAAAAAAAAAAAAAATGCAAAAGTATTCTCCCACTGCGGACTTTTATTTCTGCAGTCCCGCTCTAAAACAAAAAAAAAGAAAAATGCGAAAGTATTCCCCCATGCGGACTTTTTATATCTGCAGTCCCGCTCTGAATCGAAAAAAAAGGAAATGCGAAAGATTCTCCCAACTGCGGACTTTAATATCTGCAGTCCGCGCTCTGAACGAAAAAAAAAAAAAAAAATGCAAAGTATTCTCCCACGGACTTTTTTTTTAGTGCGTTAATGAAAAAAAAGAAAAATGGAAATATTCCCCCCTGCGGATTTTTTTTCTGCAGGCGGTCTGAAAAAAAAAAAAGAAAAAGGAAGTTTTCCCCCACTGGGACTTTTTTTTTCTGCAGCCCCGGTTAAAACAAAAAAAAAAAAAAAATGCGAAAGTTTTTCCCCACTGCGGATTTTATTTTGCAGTCGGCTTAATCGAAAAAAAAAAAAAAATCAAAGTTTTTCCATGGGGACTTTAAATTTCTGGTCCGCCTTTGAAAAAAAAAAGATAAAAGGAAAGTTTTTCCCCCACTGCGGATTTTTTTTTTGCCGGTTGC
>NW_027629053.1:0-2679 GCF_034508935.2 Berghia stephanieae | reverse complement strand
GGAGTATAAATTGTCTAAACGTTTTTTTTAATTTTGTGATAAAAAAATTTTGGTTTAATTAAGGTGGTAAAAATTTTCGCGGGGGGCGAACGAATCGGCGACCCAAAGAATTGGGGAGAGGGGTTTAAAAAATTTTTTTTGGGGTTTTTGGAAACAAAAATTTTTTGGTTGGGAAAGTCCAGGAAACCCCCCTTTTCCCGCCGGGGGGGTTTGTCCCAATAAGGTCGGGTTAAAACCCCCACCCCGCCCCCAAAAAATTTTTTTTTAAAATTTTCTTGGATTTTTTTATTTAAATTTTTAAACCCAAACAAAGCCCTGTTTCCATACTTTTAAAAAAAAAAAAATTTTCCCCCATAAGGAGATATAAAAGTTCAATTTTTTATTTTATATGTTTGGTGAGAATTTTTTTTAAGTTAAGCTGGAAAATTTTTTGCGAGGTGGGAAAAAAGGGCGTTTAAAAAGGGGGTTTGGAGGGGTTTAGAAATGTTTTTTGGGGGTTTTGAAAGAATTTTTTTTGTGTTCGTGGATAGCTCCCCGGGTAGACCGCTTCCCCCCCCCAGGGGGAGTTTAAAAAAGGGTGGGGTTTTAAAACCCCCACCCCCCCCAAAAAAATTTTTTTTTTTTTTGTTTTGGGCCCTTTTTACCCCTTAAATTTTGGGTTTTTCCCCCAAAAAAGTCCCCCCCCTTTTTGATTTCCTTTGGGTTTTTTAATTTTTTTTAATTTTATGCTTTAGGGGGGGAAAAAAAAATTTTCTTTTTTGGGGAAAAATAGGGAAGGGTTTTTAAAGGTATAAAAAGGAACCCCTTTTGGAATGGAGTCAAAATTTTTGGATATTGGGTGATTTTTTTAAAAAAAGGGGGAAAAACTAGTGTTTTAAAATTTTTTTAAAACTTAAAAATAGAATTAATTATTTTCCAATTTTTTTTTTCCCTTTTTTTTTTTTTGGTTTTTTTTTTAAAAATTTTAAAAAAAAGTAAAAAAGAAATCTTGGGGCTTAAAAATGAAATAAAAATTGCTTTTTTCATGGGGTTTTTTTTTTTTTTAAAAAGAAGAATTTAAGGGGAAAAATTGGGTGGAAAAAGGGGCAAGAAAAAAAGGCCCCAAGGAAAAATTTCCAAAGGAAACCCGTTTGTGGGGTTGGGAGATCCCCAATGCTGCCCCCCTTTTAAAAAAAAGGTAGGTGTTTAAATATATAAGTTCATGCCCCCTTTCTTTGGTATGGTTGGGAAGGGGATAGTTTCTGTTAAAATCAGATGAAGAAAAAAAAAAAATTGGATTTTTTTTTGACATATTTTAAAACAAGTTAATAATGTTTAAAATTGCATTTTCTAGAATTAAAATGCAAGAACTGGGTCTAAAAAAATTCTTTGTTTAAATTTGTAGGGGCACGGGGAAAAAGCCCTCAACATGATAGTTTTAAGGAAAATAAAAATTTGGAAATGATATTAAATTTCCCCTTGAAAGTGCATAAAACGAAGATTTTTGGACTTTAAAAATTGACCCTTTTCTTTTTATATGAAAAACCCCCCATAATTCCCCATCAAAAAAGCCCCTGTTTAATTGTCTTTTTTCCCTTTTCCCAAACATGTTTTTAAAAATTTTTTTAAATTTTTATAATTTTAATATTTTGAATAAAAAGCTAAAAAAAAACCCAAGGTTGTTTAAAATAAAAACGCTTTACCAAAAAAAAAGAAAAAAGTCATTTAAAAGGGATGGCTTGATATAATATAACAAAAATTAAAATTTAAAAAGTTTGGGAAATAGGGGAAAGTTTTTTTGTTACTAAATAATTTTGTTATTGTTTCACACAAAAATTTAAAAAATATGGTTATTATGGTTGGGTCAAAGGGGTATGTGTTCAATTGGGTTTTAAAATTTACCCCAAAAGGTTTATTTCATTTATTGTTGAAAATAAGAAAAAAAAAATATTCAAGGAAGGGAAAATTTTAAATTCCCTTTGAAAACACGTAAGTGTATTTAGTTAAAATTTTTTCCCTCTGTAAAATTTGTCAAAATACTTTTTAAATTCCCCAAAATTAAGGGTTCTTGTGGTTTTTTTGGGGGTTTTCTCCAAAAAGGGAAAAAATTAAAGGGGAAAAAATGCCATTAAAAATTTTTTTTCTAGGCCTTGTCATCCCTTTTTCAGAGTGGAAATCCAAGATCCAATAGGATAAAAAATTTTACTAAACCTAAAACACCCCAAAAATTGGGAACCTTGTTGAATTTTCGGCCCCCCCTTTTTGGAAACTCTCCTCTAGAATATTAGAATAGAAGTGCTTTATCATTTTTAAATCAAAATTGATCAATTTTTGAATGTATTTAGTTTTATTTTTTAATGTTTTTCTTGTCTCAATTCATACTGAATAACCATTCTTAGCACTTCTTATTTTGAAAATTTCCGTGACATGACACGACTTTCAATACATCAGAAAAAAATTTATTTTAAAGTTTATTTGTCATTAAAAAAATTTTGCTTTATTTTCCTTCATCAAACATTGGACTGGGACAAAACGATCGGGGCCGCAATGGCTTTTGCCTACCCGGCAATGAACATCAAAATTTGGGGTAAAAAATTTAGATAGCACAATATACCAAAACATGGAGACATATTAAAAAAGATGTCTCTTGATATAAGGTTCAATTGATTTCGTTTGTAACTACCCTTGGAGCATAAGTTT
>NW_027629052.1:0-2687 GCF_034508935.2 Berghia stephanieae | reverse complement strand
CCTGAAAAAAAAAACGTGAAAAAAAAAATGAAAAATCTGGAAACCCCAAAATTTACTTTCTGAACATTGTGAATCTCAAAGATGCTAAAAATGGACTTTTTCATGCAAAATTTCGATGATTTTATCATACTGTTGAAAACCAAAAAATTTAAAAAAAATCGTAAAAAATTCCCCCAAAAACGGGGAAAAATCGAAAATTTCAAAAAACCCAAATTTTTAATTTTTGATCTTGTAAAACTCTGAAGATGCTCAAAGGATATTCAAGCAAAAATTTGAAGAAAAATAGATTGTAAAAATTTCATTTTTAAAAATTGGAAATTGCCCCCTTTTTTCCCCCCCCTCCCCGCCAAAAGAGAAAACTAAAAAAAATAAAAACTGAAACCCCAAAAATTCTCTTTTGAACATTGTGAATCTCGAAAGATCCCCAAAATGGACTGTTTCATGCAAAAGTCGTTTTTTTATCATATGTTGAAAACTCGGAAATTTGAAAAAATCGTAAAAAATTCACCATAAAACGTGGAAAAAACGAAAATTTTCAAAAATCCAAAATTTTTAATTTTGATCATTGTAAAACTCGAAGATCCCAAAGTGACTATTTCAAGCAAAAATTTAAAGATTTCATCAAGATTGTCAAAAATGGGAAAAATTTGAAAATGTCTTTTTTCCCCCCCCCCCCCCCCCCCCCAAAAAAAAAAAACGTAAAAAAAAATGAAAAATCTAAAAACTCCAAAATTCTACTTTCTGAACATTGGAACTCGAAAGAGCTAAAAATGGCTGTTTATGCAAATTTCGATGATTTTATCATACTGTAAAAACTCGGAAATTTGAAAAAATCGTCAAAATTCACCATAAAACGGGGAAAAAAATCGAAAATTTTCAAAAACCCAAAAAAATTTTAATTTTTGATCAGTAAAACTCGAAGATGCTCAAAGTGGCTATTTAAGCAAAAATTTAAAGATTTCATCGATTGTCAAAACTGGAATTTAAAAATTTTCAATTCCCCCCTCCCCCCCCCCCCCCAAAAAAAAAAAAACGTAAAAAAAAATAAAAATCGGAAAAACCCCAAAAAATTTACTTCTGAACTTTGAATCTCGAAAGATCTAAAATACTGTTTCATGAAAAATTCGAGTTTTTATCAACTTTTAAAAACTGGGAAAATTTGAAAAAATCGTCAAAAATTTCCCCCATAAAACGGGGAAAAAATCAAAAATTTTTTCAAAAACCCAAAATTTTAAATTTTTTGGAAAATTTTTTAAAAACTCTGAAGATGCTAAAAAGTCGCTTATTTCAAGCAAAAATTTGAAGTTTTCATCAATTGCAAAAACCCAAAAATTTTTTAAAAATTGGTAAAATTTCCCCCCCCCCCCCCCCCCCAAAAAAAAAGTGAAAAAAAATTTAAAAATCTAAAAACCCCAAAAATTCTACTTTCTGAACAGGGGTGAATCTCGAAAGATGCTCAAAAGGGAATGTTTCATGAAAAATTTCCCGTTGATTTTTCATACTTTTTAAAAACTCGGAAATTTAAAAAAAACGTAAAAATTTTCCACCATAAAACGTGGAAAAATAAAAATTTTCCCAAAAAACCCCAAAAATTTTTAATTTTTTGTCTTTTGTAAAACCTGAAGAGGGCTAAAAAGTCGATTATTTAAAAGGAAAAAAATTTTGAAGTTTTCCCACAGTTTGGGCCCAAAAAACTCGGATATTTGAAAATTGGTAAAATTGCCCCCCCTCCCCCTCCCCCCCCCAAAAAGAGAAAAAGTAAAAAAAAAATTAAAAATTTTGGAAACTCCAAAATTCTATTTTCCCTAAACCCTTTGGGAATCTCGAAAGGCTCAAAAGGGGCCCTGTTTAAATGCAAAAGTTCGATGTTTTTTACCCATACTGTTAAAAAACTCGGAAATTTGAAAAAATGTCATAATTTAAAAAAAACGTGGAAAAATCGAAAATTTAAAAAAAACCCAAAAATTTTTTTAATTTTTTTGTTTCATTGAAAAACCCTCTAAAAGATGCTCAAAGGGCTTTTTTCAAGAAAAAAATTTGAAGATTTCATGGGAAAGTCGAAAACTGGGTTTTTTGAAAATCCGTAAAATTTTTCTCCCCCTCCCCCCCAAAAAAGAGAAAAGGGAAAAAAAAAATGAAAAATCTAGAAACCCCAAAATTCTACTTTCTGAACATTGTGAATCTCGAAAAAGGCTCAAAATGGATGTTTCATCAAAAGTTCGATTTTTTTATCATATTGTTAAAAACTCGGAAATTTGAAAAAAATCGTCAAAATTTTCACCCAAAAAACGTGGAAAAATCAAAATTCAAAAACCCAAAATTTTTTAATTTTTAAATCATTGGTAAAACCCCTAAAGATGCCCCAAAGTCACTTTTCAAGCAAAAATTTGAAAGATTTCATCAGATTGTCAAAACTGGGAAATTTAAAAATTGGTCAAATTCCCCCCCCACTTCCCCCCCCCCCCGCCCAAAAAAAAAAAAATGTAACTTTGGGAACTCGAAAATCCCCAAAATGGATTTTCATGCAAAAGTTCGATGATTTTACCCAAATTTTTAAAACTCGGAAATTTAAAAAAATCGTAAAAAATTCACCATAAAACGTGGAAAAATCGAAAATTTCAAAAACCCAAAAATTTTTTAATTTTTGACCCTTTGAAAAAACTCTGAAGATGCTAAAAGGGGTCGAC
>NW_027629051.1:0-2699 GCF_034508935.2 Berghia stephanieae | reverse complement strand
GAGGGGAGGGAGGGGGGGAAAAGAAAAAAAAAAGGGAGGGGAAAAAGCAGGGGGAAAAAGGGAAAACAAAAAAAAGGGGGGAGGGAAAGCAGGGGGGGGGGAAGGAAGGGGGGGAAAGAGGGGGGGGAAAAGGGGGGAAAAAGGGAAAAGGGGAAGGAGGGGAAGAAAAGGGGGGAAAAAAGGGGGGGGCCCAGGGGGGAAAGGGGGGGAAGAGGGGGGGGGCGGGGGAAAAAAAGGGGGGGGGAAGGGGGGGAAGGGGGGAAGAAAAAAAGGGAAAGGAAAGGGAAAAAAGAAAAAGGGGGGAAAGGGGGAAAAGGGGGGGGAAAAGGGGGAAAAAGGGGGAAAAAAGGGAAGGGGGGGGAAAAAAGGGGGGGAAGGGGAAAAAAGGGGAAAAAAAAAGGGGGGGGAGGGGGAAAAAAAAAGGGGGGGAAAAAGAAAAAAAGGGAAAGCGGGGGGAGGGGGGGAAAAAGGGGAAAGGGGGGAAAAAAGGGGGAAAAGGGGGGAAAAAAAAAAGGGGAAAGGAGGGGGGAGGGATAAGAGGAAAAAGGAGGGAGCAGGGGGAAGGGAAAAAAAAAGGGGAGGGGGAAAGAAGGAGGGGGGGAGCGGGGGAAGGAGGGGGGGAAGGGGGGGAGGAGGGGGGGGGGAGCAAGGAGAGGGGGAGGGGAAGGAAAAAAAGGGAGGAGGGAAGGAAGGAGAAGCGGGAAGGGGAGCAGGGGAAAGAACCCGGGGAAAAAGGGGGAAGGAAGGGGGGAAAGGGGGCAGGAGAGGAAGAGAGAGAGGAAGGAAGAGAGGAAAGGAGGAGGAGAGAAGAGAGAGGAAGGAGGAGAAGAAGGGAGAGGAGAGAGAGAGAGAGAAGAAAGCAAGAAGGAGAGCAGGAGCAGAGGAGGAGCACAGGGAAGAGAAGGGAGACAGAGAAGAAGAGAGGAGCAGAGCAGGGAAGAGCAGAGAATAAGAGAGAAGGAAGAGGAAAGCAGAGGAGAAGGAGAGAGAAGAGAGGGAGGAAGGAGCAGCAGGAGGAAGAGAGCAGAGGAGAGGGGGAGAAGAAGAGAGGAGAAAGAGGAAGAGGGAGGAGCGAGGAGGAGAGGGCAGGAGAGAGGAGAGAGAAAGAGAGAGAGAGAGCAAGAGAAGAGAAGAGGCAGAGAGAAGGAGAAGGAAAGGGAGGAGAGAGAGAGAGGAGAGAGGAGAGAAGCAAGAGCAGAAGAGAGAGAAAGGGAAGAGAGCAAGCAGGAGAGGAGCGAGAAGCAGGAGAGGAAGAGGGGAGGGAGGAGAGAGAGAGGGAGGAAGAAGAGAGAGGGAGGAGGGAGGAGAGGAGAAGAGAGAGAAGAGAAGAGGGAGAGGGAAGAGCAGAGAAGGGGCAGGAGAGAGAAGAGGAGAGAGCAGAGAGAGGAAGAGAGAGAGACAGAGGAAAGAGAGGACAGGAAGAGAAGAAGAGAGAGAGAGGGCAGAGAGAGCAAGAAGGGAGGAGAGAAGGAGGAGAAGAAGAGAGAGGAGGAGCAGAGAGAGAGAGGGGAAAGAGAGAGAGCAGGAGAGAGCAGAGGAGCAGAGAGAGAAGAGGAAGAGAGGGAGAAGAGGAGAGGAAGCAGGAAAAGAGAGAAGGAGAGCAAGAGGAGAGGAGAGAGAGAGCGGGAGAGAAAAGAGAGAGGAGAGAGACAGAGAAGAGAGAGAGAGAGCAGAGGAGGAAGGAGACAGGAGAGCAGGAGGAAGGAAGAGAGGAGGAGAGAGGAGAGAAGGGGAGGAGGAGAGTAGGGAGGAAGAGAAAGAGAAGAAGGGAGAGAGAGAGAGGAAGGAGCAGAGAGAGAGCGAGGAGAGAGAGGCAGAAGAGTAGAAGAGAGAGAGGGGAGGCAGAGAGAGGGGAAGAGGAGAGAGCAGAGCAGGAGAGAGGCAGAGGGGAGAGGGAGGAGAGAGGAGGGAAGAAGAGGAGGAGGAGAGAAGAGAGAGGAAGGAGAAGAGGAGAGGAGGAGGGAGAGGCAGGAGAAGAGAGAGGGAAGAGAGCAGAGAGGAGAGAGAGGCAGAGAAAGCAGAAGAGAGGAGCAGGAGAAGGAGAAGAGAGAGAGCAGAGCAGAGAGCAGGAGAGAGAGGAGAGAGAGAGAGAGGAGGGGAAGGCAGGAAGAGGAGGGAAGAGAGAGAGGAGAGGAGGGAGAGAGGAGGAGAGAGAGCAGGGAGAAGAGGAGGAGGAGAGAAGAGAGAGAGGAGGGAGAGAGGAGAGGAGAGAGGAGAGAGAGAGGAGAGAAGAAGAGGAGGAGCAGAGAGAGAGAAGAGGAGCAGAGAGGAGAGAGAGGAGAGAAGAGAAGGAGCAGGAGGAGGAGAGGCAGGAGCAGAGAGAGAGAGAAGAAAGGAGAGAGGAGAGAAGAGCAGGGAGAGGAAGAGAGAGAGAAGGAGAGAAAAGAGAGGGAGAGGGAGAGAGAGAGAGAGAGGAGAGGAGAGGAAGGAGCAGCAGAGAGAGAGAGGAGAGGCGGGAGAGAAGGAGGAGGAGAGAGGCAGAGAGGAGAGAGAGAGGAGAGCAGAGGAGGCAGAGAGTAGGGGAGAGAGGCAGAGAGAGGGAGAGAGCCAGAGGAAGAGGGCAGGGAGAGAGGAAGAGAGAGGAAGACAAGAGAGGAGAGGCAGGGGAGAGGGAGGCAGGGCAGGGAGAGGCACAAGAAAGGAGGGGGGCAGGAGAGGAGCAGGGGGAGAGAGAGGAGGGGAGGAGGAGAGAGAGGGGA
>NW_027629050.1:0-2701 GCF_034508935.2 Berghia stephanieae | reverse complement strand
TTTTTCATTTTTTTTCACGTTTTTTTTTTGGCGGGGGGGGGGGGGGGGCAAATTTGCGTTTTTTTCAAATTTCCGAGATTTCAACGTATGTTAAAAAATCATCGAACTTTTCTGAAAGAGTCTTTTTTGAGCTCTTTCGAGTTTCAAAAATTTTTCAGAAAGTAAATTTTTTAGGTTTCCAGATTTTTCATTTTTTTTCACGTTTTTTTTTCACGGTGCCCCCGGGGAAGGGGGGGAATTTGACGATTTTTTCAAATTTCCGAGGTTTCAACAGTGTGATAAAATCAGGAACTTTGATGGAAGTGTCATTTTGGCTTTTTTTTGAGTTTCCCCAAAAGTTTAGAAATTTAGAATTTTGGAGTTTCCAGTTTTTTCATTTTTTTTCCTTTTTTTTTTTTTGGGGGTAAAATTTGACGATTTTTTAAAATTCCGAGTTTTTAACAGTTGTTTAAAAATCATCGACTTTTCATGAAAGGTCCATTTTAGATTTTTGGGGGATTACAATGTTTAGAAAGTAAAAATTTTGGGATTTTCCCAAAAATTTTTGTTTTTTTTCAGGTATTTTTTATTTTTGGGTGAAATTTGAAATTTTTTTAAAATTTCCGGTTGTCGCTTTTATGAAATCTTAAAATTTTTTTTTATGAAATAGTGTTTTTGAGCATTTCAGAGTTTTACAATGATTTTAAAATTAGAATTTTGGTTTTTTGAATTTTTTCGATTTTTCCACGTTTTATGGTGAAATTTTGACAATTTTTTCAAATTTTCAAATTTTCGACAAATTTCTGAGTTTTCGGGGACAGATTGAAAAAATTTCTTTGAAACTTTTGCTGAAAGAGTAAAATTTTTGAAGTCTTTCGAGTTCATAATGTTCAAAAATATAATTTAGGAGTTTTAAGTTTTTTTAATATTTTTCACATTTTTTGGGGGGCAAAATTTGAGTTTTTTTAAATTTCCCCGAGATTTCAACCCAAAATTTTTTTTTGGTTTTAAAATTAAATAAAAAAAATTTTTTTTCCAAATTTTTTTTTTTGCTTTTTTTTTGGGGGGGGGGGGGGAAGATTTTTTCCCAATTTTTTAAAAAAATTTTTTTTGGGGGGTTTCCAACAAATTTTTTAAAAGTAGGAAATTTTTTGGGTTTCCCAGATTTTTGATTTTTTTCATTTTTTTTTTTTTTTTGGGTGGAATTTGCGATTTTTTAAAATTTCCGACTTTTCGACAATCTGAGAAATCACAACTTTTTATGAAAGAGTCGATTTTGAAGTTTTTTGGGTTTCCCCAAATTTTTTAAAAAGGTTATTTAGGGTTTTAAGATTTTGTTTTTTTTTTCACTTTTTTTTTTGGGGTGAAATTTGACGATTTTTCAAATTTTCCGATTTTCAACGTATGATAAATCATCGAACTTTTGCATAAAAGGCCCTTTTCAGTTTTCTTTAGAGAAAAAAATGTCCAGGAAGTGAATTTTTGGGTTTCCAGTTTTTGGATTTTTTTTCCTTTTGTTAATTTTTTTGGGTGAAATTGACGATTTTTAACTTTCCGAGTTTTCGACAATCTATAAAATCTTCAAATTTTTTCTGAAATAGTCACTTTGGCATTTCAGAGTTTTACAAATGATCTAAATTAAATTTTTTGGATTTTGAAATTTTTCGTTTTTTTTAGGTTTTATGGTGAAATTTTGAAGATTTTTTCAAATTTCCCGTTTTTCGAAATCTGATGTAATCTCGAACTTTTTTGAAAGAGTCGATTTTAAAAAGTTTTCGAGTTTCACAATTTTTTAAAAAGTTTTTTAGGAGTTTACAAAAATTTTTTTTTTTTTCACGTTTTTTTGGGTGAAATTTGACGTTTTTTTCAAATTTCCGGTTTTCAACAGTTGAAAAAATCACGAATTTTGATGAAAGAGCCCTTTTTTGGGGGCATCTTTTGAGTTCACATTTTTAAAAAGTAGAATTTTTGGAGTTTCCGATTTTTTAATTTTTTTCGTTTTTTTTTTTGGGTAAATTGACGTTTTTTTAAAAATTTCCCGACATTTCAACAGTATGATAAAATCACGAACGTTTCATGAAAAGCCCAAATTTTGGCATTTTTCGAGATTACAATTTCAAAATTAGAATTTTTGATTTTCCCAGATTTTTTTTTTTTCCGTTTTTTTTCCGGGGGGGGGGGGGGGGGGGGGGGAAAATTTGACGATTTTTTCAAAATTTCGAGGTTCCAACGTGTGAAAATTCTCAAACTTTTGCATGAAAATCTTTTTTGAGATTTTTCGAGATTACAATGCAAAAAGTAGAATTTTTTGAAGTTTCCAGATTTTTATTTTTTTTCATTTTTTTTTTTGGGGGGGGGGGGGGGGAATTTTGGGTTTTTTTTCAAATTTCCGAGGTTTCAACAATGTGATAAAATCCAAAAACTTTTGCATAAAAAGAGTCCTTTTGGTATTTTTTTAGATTCACAATTTTTTTGAAAGTAGATTTTGGTTTCCAGATTTTTCATTTTTTTCACTTTTTTTTTTTTTTGGGTAAAATTTGACGATTTTTTAAAATTTTCCCGAGTTTTGACAATCTGATGAAATCTTAAAATTTTTTTTCCGAAATAGTCGACTTTGAGCTTTCAGAGTTTTTACTATCAAAAATTAAAATTTTGGATTTTTGAAATTTTCGATTTTTCCACGTTTTATGGTGAAATTTTGACGATTTTTTCAAAATTTCGA
>NW_027629049.1:0-2703 GCF_034508935.2 Berghia stephanieae | reverse complement strand
CCCCGGTGGGCTCGTCCCGACTGGCGGCCGTAGATCGAGGGCTCCCGTCTGACCAGGGGGAGACGTCGTCCCACCCGGCCTTGGGTATGGCGGGGGACGACGATAAGACGCGCACCGAAGCGGGAAGCACGCACGCGATCGGCCTGCTTCTTCCTCAATCCTCGGGCCTGCTCGATGTACACGCGAGCGAGGGCTTCGGGGGGGTATGCGGGGAAGGGTAAGTATAACGACGCGCGGCGAACCCGACGGATGGGCGATCTGCCGACCTCATATCGGACGAGGGTACCCGCCGAACTAAAGCATTTCAGTAAGCGGAGGAAAAGAAACCAACGGGGACTCCCCCAGTAACGGCGAGTGAAGCGGGAAGACCCCAAAGCGCTGAAACCCCCTGGGCCCGTGCCCGCGGGGAGCTGTAGCGTTCGGGTCGGTGTCGAGCGGGATGGGGAGCGCCGCGCGAGTCTTCTCGAGCGTGGCTTGCCCAGAGCGGGTGCCAGGCCCTTCCCGGCGGCGCTCCCTTCCGCCGACCTCGACCCCGGAGTCGGGTTTGCTTGGCAGTGCACCCCGAAGCGGGTGGTAAACTCCACCTAAGGCTAAGTACCTGCGCGAGTCCGATAGCGAACAAGTCTGTGAGGGAAAGTTGAAAAGAACTCTGAAGGAGGGTTGCAAAGCGCGTGAAACCGCCAAGGGGTTAAAAACGGGCTGAGCCGAGCGACGGTCCCGCCGTGGCGGCTGGTCGCCCGTGCCCCCCGCGGAGGGCCCCGGAGACGGGGACGCCTTCCGAGTTCGGGGGTCGGGCGGTGCCCCCCCACGGCGGGTCTCCGCTGCCAAAGGCACCGGGCCGTCTCGTCCGCGCGCCCTACGCGGGTCGGGCCGGGCCTGCGGAATCGTGGGCGCGAGTTGGCACGAGAGCGGTCGTATTCGGGTGGGCCCTGGGTTCGACCGCGGACAAACGGCGGCGGTTCGCCCCGGGGGGTTTCGGCCCTCCCCCCGGGGGCGGGCGGCCCCCGGTCCGTCGAAAGGTGCGCAGCGTTTATTCCGGTACCTGCCCGACCCGTCTTGAAACACGGACCAAGGAGTCCGAGCCTGTGCGAGCCGCAGGGTTTTCCACTAAACCCCACGGCCGAAGTGAAAGCGAGAGGCCCCGCGGGCCGAGGGCGGGGTTTTCTCGGGCGACTACCGAGTCCCCGGAGCGACCGCCGGCCCGGCGGTCGCCGCGTTGACGGCCCTGTCGGAGCATGAGTGCAGGCGTCGGGACCCGATAGATGGTGATTCTACGCCTGAGCAAAAGCGAAGCCGGGGGAAACTCTGGTGGAGGCTCGAAGGACTCTGACGTGCAAATCGACCGCCCGACTTGGGCGTAGGGGCGAAAAGACCAATCGAACCATCTAGTAGCTGGTTCCCTCCGAAGTTTCCCTCAGGATAGCCGGTGCCGACGGAACGATTTTCATCGGTAAAGCGAATGGTTGGAGGCATCGGGGGCGAAACGCCCTCGTCCTACTCTCAAACTTTCAACGGGTGAGGCGCCAGACCCGCCTCGCAGGGGGCCAGGCCTAGAATCAGGGGTGCCGAGTGGGCCATTTTTGGAAAGCAGAACTGGCCCCTGCGGGATGAACCGAACGCCCGGTTGTGGTGCCCAACGCAGGACGCTCACGGGAAAGCTAAAAGGTGTGGGTCGGTACTGACGCAGGGCGGTGGCCCCGGAAGTCGGAATCCGCCAAGGAGTGTGTAACAACTCACCTGCCGAACCGACCCGCCCGAAAATGGATGGCGCTGAGCGTCGGACCCACACCGGGCCGCCCCGCCAGCGGGAGGGGTGCGACTCCCCTCCCCGGGCAGGCCGGGGCGAGTAGGAGGTGCGCCGCGGTGGCGTGAAAGTCCGGGAGCGATCCCGTTCGGAGCCGCCGCGGGTGAAGATCTGGTGGTAGTAGCAATATTGAACGGAGAGTACTTTTCAAGGCCGAAGTGGGGATGGTTCCGCGGGAAACAGTCCCATGTACGTGGGTGAGTCGGTCCTAAGGGGCGGGTTAGCTCCCTTGCTGAACGGGTACGAAACACGCGCCGGGCGGGCGGCCGAACGGGCGCCCCCGCCTGGCCTGTCAGTCACCCTGCGACCGCCGAAAGGGAATCCAGTTAAGGTTCGCTCGGAACCGGCGGCGGAGAACGGCCCCCCTCGTCGCGACTACGTTCCGGCGTGGGGGGCCGCCGCGGCGACGCCGACAGAACGGGGAACGCTGCCGTGGGCACCGGGGAGGCCGTCGTCTCTTTTTAAGGTCTGGTTCGCCCTGGAAATCGGGGGGTGACCGGGAAAGAAAGGGTGGCCAAAGGCCGAAAAGCGTGCCGTAAGACATGGCTGCGTCCGGAGCGCTCACGGCGGTCCGTGAAAACCCCGTCGAGGGCACGTCAATCTCGCTCCCCGGCCGTACTCATTTTCCCGCAGCAGGTCTCCTAGGTTAGCAGCCTCTGGTCCACGGAGTAATTAGGTAAGGGAAGTCGGCAAAATGGATCCGTAACTTCGGGAGAAGGAGGGGGGTGTAGCATAGGCGGAAAAGGTTTGGGGCGGGGAACAGTGAAATCCCGCTACCCCCGGGGGAAACCTCCATCTTACCCAGGGAAAGTGGGGACTCGGCGCCTTCTTGCAGGTAGGAGGGGTACGAGGTTTTGACGTCAAGCCGCCGTCGCGGGCGGGGTCGGGGGTCCACCGAC
>NW_027629048.1:0-2704 GCF_034508935.2 Berghia stephanieae | reverse complement strand
TTTGCGCCCCGGGCTTTGAACGAAAAAAAAAAAAAAAACGTAAAGTATTCCACTGCGGCTTTTTTTTCTGCAGTCCGCGCTTGAATCAAAAAAAAAAAAAAAATTGGGGAAAGTATTCCCCCACTGCTTTTTTTATTTCTGCAGTCCCGCTCTAAGAAAAAAAAAAGAAAAAGGGAAAAGTATTCTCCACTGGGACTTTTTTTTTGCGTCCCGCTCTAAATTTGAAAAAAAAAAAAAAAATTGCGAAAGTATTCTCCCACTGCGGACTTTAATTTTTTGCACCCGCGCTCTAAAAGAAAAAAAAAAGAAAAAATGCGAAAGAATTCCCCCAGGGGACTTTTTATATTTGCAGCCCGCGTTTGAATCAAAAAAAAAAAAAAGAAAAAAATGAAAGTTTTTTTCTCCATGCGATTTTATTTTGCGTCCGCGCTCTAAATCAAAAAAAAAAAAAAATGGAAAGTATTCTCCCATGCGGATTTTTTATTTCTGCGTCCCCCTCAATCCAAAAAAAAAAAAAAAAAATGCAAATTTTTCCCCCAAACTCCCGGCTTTTTATTCTGATCCGCGTTTGAACAAAAAAAAAAAAAAAAAATGCAAAAAGTATTCTCCACTGCGACTTTTTATTTCTGGGCGCTTAATGGAAAAAAAAAAAAAAAAAAATGCGAAAGTTTCTCCCATGGGATTTTTTATTCTGCAGCCCCCGGTTGAATCAAAAAAAAAAAAAAAAAATGGAAGTATTCTCCAACTCCCGACTTTTTTTCTGCTCCCGCTCGAAACGAAAAAAAAAGAAAAAATGCAAAAGTTTTACCGCGGACTTTTTTTTTCTGCAGTCCGCTCTAAAACAAAAAAAAAAAAAAAAAGGGAAAAAGATTCTCCCACTGGGCCTTTTTTTTTTTGCAGTCCGCGTTTGAACGAAAAAAAAAAAAAAAATCCCAAGTTTCCCCCCTGCGGATTTTTTAAATTTTTGCAGTCGCCTCTGAACGAAAAAAAAAAAAAAAAATGAAAGTATTCTCCCACTGCGAACTTTTTTTTTTTTCAGCCCGCGTTGAATCAAAAAAAAAAAAAGAAAATTTGGAAATTATTCTCCACTGCGGACTTTTATTTTGCGCCCGCGTCTAAAGAAAAAAAAAAAAAAAGTCAAGTATTCCCACTGCGGACTTTTTTTTCTGCAGTCCCGTCTAACGAAAAAAAAAAAAAAAAAAAAAAGGAATTTTCCCCTGCGCTTTTTATTTCTGCAGCCCGCGCTCTAATGGAAAAAAAAAAAAAAAAAAAAGCGAAGTATTTCCAATCCCGACTTTTTTTCTGCAGCCCCCGCTCTGAACGAAAAAAAAAAAAAAAATGGAAAGTTTTCCCCCCCTCCGGACTTTATATTTCTGCAGCCCGCGCTCTAAACAAAAAAAAAAAAAAAAAAAATGCGAAATATTTCCCACCCCCGATTTTTTAATTGTCGGCGCCTGAATCGAAAAAAAAAAAAAAAAAAAACAAGAAAAAATTCTCCACTGCGGATTTTTTTTTGCGTCGCGCTTGAATCGAAAAAAAAGGAAAAAATTGCGAAAGTTTTTCCCCCAAAGGGGATTTTTTAATTTCTGCTTCCCCGCTCTAAATCGAAAAAAAAAAAAAAAAATGCGAAGTTTCCCCCACTGCGGACTTTTTTTTTGCGTCCCCTCTAAAACAAAAAAAAAAAAAGAAAAAATGCGAAAGTATTCTCCCACTGCGGCTTTTTTTTTTCTGCATCCCGTCTAACGAAAAAAAAAAGGAAAAAACGAAGTATTCTCCACTGGGATTTTAAATTTCTGCATCCGCCCTGAAACGAAAAAAAAGTTTTGCGAAAGAATTCTCCCCCGACTTTTTATTCTGCAGTCCGCGCTTGAATTAAAAAAAAAAAAAAAAAAATGGAAAGTATTTCTCCACTGCGGCTTTTTTTCTGCAGTCCGTTTCCCCCAAGAAAAAAAAAAAAAGAAAAAAAATGCAAAAGTATTTCTATGGGCTTTTTTTTGCAGGCCGCGCTTGAACAAAAAAAAAAAAAAAAAAAAGCGAAAGATTCTCCCTGCGGCTTTTTATTTTTTGGTGCGCTCTAAAATGAAAAAAAAAAGAAAAAAATTGCGAAAGTATTCTCCCACGCGGATTTTTTATTTCTGCAGTCCCGGTTGAAACAAAAAAAAATAAATGCGAAGTTTTTCCCCACTGCGGACTTTTTATATCTCCAGCCCGCGCTCTGAATCAAAAAAAAAAAAAGGAAAAATGCAAAAAGTATTCCCCCCATGGACTTTAAATTTCTGCAGTCCGCGCTTTTAAAACAAAAAAAAAAAAAGATAAAATGTGAAGTTTCTCCCATGCGGATTTTTTAGTCTGCAGCCCGCGCTTTGAATCAAAAAAAAAAAAGAAAAAATGCGAAAGATTCTCCCATGCGGATTTTATATTTCTGCAGCCGCGTTCTAAATCAAAATAAAAAAAAAGAAAAAAAATTGCGAAAATTTCCCCACTGCGGATTTTTTATTTGCAGTCCCCTTTGAATCGAAAAAAAAAAAAAAAAAAAAAAATGCGAAAGATTCTCCCCTCGGTTTTTTTTCTGCAGTCGCGCTCTAATCGAAAAAAAAAAAAAAAAAAATGAAAAAGTTTCTCCAAACTCCCGACTTTTTTTCTGAGTCCCGCTCTGATCAAAAAAAAAAAAAAAAAAATGCAAAAGTATTCTCCAACGGCCGCC
>NW_027629047.1:0-2704 GCF_034508935.2 Berghia stephanieae | reverse complement strand
AAAAGAAGTGACGTTTTCTATGGGGGAAAAGGAGGGGGGTTAATAGGCAAGATTTTCGAAAAAATGCTGATTATTCTCAAACGGCCTGTTGGGGGGAAAGCACTGTGAAGGCAATAAGCCCGGGAAAACGCTAAAAATTTGCGCAACATAATTTTTTACAAATTATTTTTAGAAAAAACCCCCCCATTTTCACGACTTTAAATTTTCGATGATAATCATCTTTTTTTTTTTAAGTAGGTGAATTAAATTTTTAGAAGAAAGAAGGGTTTTGCATAAATTTTAAAAGGATTTAAACTACCTTACCCCTTAAAGGGGGATTTTTTTTGTAATCGTTTTACCTCCCTTAATTTAAAAAGCTTGCTAAAATTTATAAGCTGTTTCTGCAAGCTTGGAAAATCGGATTTAAAGTGTGTTGAACAATTATGTATATTTTTAATTTATATTATATATTTTATATAATTTTTTTTTATAAATTATATATATATTTAATATATAATGGTAAAACCTTTCATTCACCTGTGAGAAAATTTTCTCTAAACATTTATATATTTCTTTCCTTTTTCTGTTTACCCTTTGCATATTTACCCATCAGGCTAATCTTTCAATATTTCATCTATGAAAATCTATTTCTTCTATTTAAAAAAATTTTTATTATACATTCTATTTTCTTTTGTCTATAGTTTTCTATTTAGAGCATTTCGTATTCATTAAAAAAAAAAAAGAAATAAATAAATCTCTTACCCATCGCCTTTTGTTAATAAGGCAACCCTCTTTTGTCCCTCCTTCAATCTTTTTGTCTACCTATTATCTGTCAGTTTTTCGATCTATCTATCCATCACTTATTATTAGCGACTATCCCCGATTACTTAAATTATTTGGTCACAGTAGCCCCAATATATTACTTTCTAGACTCAAAAAACTGTCGCTCGCCACGAGGGGAGTGTAATTATGTTAAATGAAAGTCGGGAAATGTTAGCTGTCCCCATTTTTTTTATTTTATTTGATTTGTTTTATTTTTTGTTTTCTCTTGCAATGTCCCTATTTCCTTTCCTTTTGCTATTCTTGGCACTTAATTCCCCTTCTTTTAATCATTTTTCTCTAACGTAGCAGTTAGTGGCACTCGCCCAAAACAATAAAAGTATTATTTTTCTTTTGAATCGAGACCTTTTTTTTGACCCCTTTTCACTCATTTTTTGTTTAGATAGCTTGGTGATTAGATCTAGCAAAAATTTTATTCGTGGGCCCGCAGCGTCCATAAAAGGGCACATTAAACCCCTTCCCGTCCCTTCAACGAAAAGGGATGGGGGATAAAATCGGTCAATTGGGGCCCCCTTTTTTAAAAACGAATATATTAAAAAAAACAAATATTTTTTTTCATCCCCAACAAAATGTAGGGGACCACCAAATCAATAGTATTCCCTGAACCAAGATCTCTTAATTCAAAAATTTTTGGATTCGATGAGGCCAAATTTAAATCTTGAAAAACTAAAAATATCGAGTCCCCTCCGTATAAAGTCAAAAACAAGTTTTGCACCTTAAAATTTGGGCCCCAAAAAACAATGGAACAATTAACAAAATGGATGGAAAAGAGCAGAAATATTCACCATGATTAAATCCAGTTTCAGCAAGCATCATTCGGATCGGGGTTATCTACATATTTACTTATTATATACTATATTCTACTACTACTACTATACTATACTACTACTACTATACTTATTACTATTTACAAATATCTAATCTACTATATTTCTAATATATATACTACTATTTTATACTCTATATACTACTACTAACTACTATACTACTACTACTTTCTACGATTAAAAACTATCATTAAATTTTTTAAAAAATTAAATTTTCCCCCATTATTTAAAAAAAAAATTTTACTCAGCTGTAGGAAACAACCGGCCCAAAATTTTTAAATTATCTTTGTTAAAAAAAAAAATATTATTTTTTCGTAGAAAATGAACATTTAATTATCTTAGCCCGCTTATTCATTGTACATTATTAAAGTCAATGGGGGAAAACCGAAATAACAAGATATCAGAAAAACCGTTTTATGATGTGGGCGTGGGTTCATAATCGTATTTATCGTATCGTTTAAGAGTTTATAGGTTCTAAAAACATTTAAATATTCTTTAATTTGCATAAAAAAGGGTTTTTTCCCAAAAAATTATAAAAACACCATTAAATGTTATAGAAATATTGACTAATAAATTTAAATCAGAAATAGTGTTTGTAAATATTCGTATTAAATTTAAAACTCATTTATTTCTTTTGGGCATGCCCCAAATAGTTTTATACTTTCGAGAGTTTAAAAATAGTTTTTAAAAAAAGCATAATACCAATGTCTGTTACGTTATTCATCGAAACAAATTAATTTTTGGTTTTAAGCCCTTTATCAATGGCATTTTTAAAAAAAATTATGAAATTTTAATTTTTTTGTCTCAAACTTGACTATTCAAATTTCCACAGTTCTAGGAATTTGGGTATTTTCCCTTATATACGAATACATCTTCCAAAAAATATTTCAATTTTGATGAAATACGTAGAGGTTTTAAAAAACCCGGGGAATCTGCAATTGATGAACTTCACTATTTTTCAAAAATATTACAAATGGGAAAACCCAGAAGATCTCTGTAATTTTTTTCTAGCAATAAAAAAGAAAGCGGGGTGCATCAGAGGGAAAATTTTAGAACTA
>NW_027629046.1:0-2711 GCF_034508935.2 Berghia stephanieae | reverse complement strand
AGAAGCGGGTGGAGTGTGCCGACGGGTTTTCCTTTTTTTAAAAGTGACAAAAAGGGCCTGTAGAAGCTGTGGAGTGTGCCAAACTGCCTCTTTTAAAAAGTGACAAAAAAAGCTTTTAGAAGCGGGGGGAGTGTGCCAGACTGCCTTTTAAAGTGCCCAAAAAAGCTGTTAAGCGGGGGATGTGCCAGACTGTCATTTAAAGGCCAAAGTGTAAAGCTGGGGAAAGTGTGCCAGCCCTGCCTCATTTAAAGTGCCCCCAAAGCGTTAGAAGCTGTGGAGTTTTGCCGGGAACTGCCTCATTTAAAGTGACACAAAGCTGTTAGAAGCTGTGGAGTGGGGCCAGACTGCCTCTTTTAAAAGTGACAAAAAAAGCTTTTAGAAGCTGTGGATTTGGGGGCCAGACGGCCTCATTTAAAGTGACAAAAAGCTGTCAAAGTGTGGAGTGTGCCAAACTCCCTCTTTTAAATGCCCCCAAAAGCTTTTGGGAAGGGGGAGTGTCCAGACGCCTCATTTAAAGTGAAAACAAAGCTTTAAGAAGCTGTGGAGTGTCCCAGACTCATCATTAAAGTGACACAAAGCTTTTAGAAGCTGTGGGGGGGTGTGCCAAAAACGGGCCCTTTTTTAAATTGCCCAAAAGCTGTCAGAAGCTGGGAGTGGGGGCCAGACGGGCCTCATTTAAAAAAGTGAAACAAAAGCGTAAAAAATTCGGGTGGAGTGTCCCAAAATGCTCTTTTTAAAGTGACACAAAGCTGTCAGAAGCTGTGGAGGGGTTGCCAGACTGCCCTTTTAAATGCACAAAGCTTTTCAGAAGCGGGTGGAGTGTGCCAGACTGCATCTTTTAAAGTGACACAAAGCTGTCAGAAGCTGTGGATGTGCCAGACGGGCCTCATTTAAAGTGACAAAAAGCTTTTAAAAAGCGTGGAGTGTGCCAGACTGCCCCCTTTAAGTAAACACAAAGCTTTTAAAAAGCGTGGAGTGTGCCAAAACTGCCTCATTTAAAGTGACACAAAGTTTTTCAAAAGCTTTTGGAGTTGCCAAAAATTTTGCCTCATTTAAAGTGACACAAAGCTTTTAAAAAGCTGTGGAGTGTGCCAGACTGCCTCTTTTAAAGTGACACAAAGCTGTAGAAGCGTGGAGTGTGCCAACTGCTCTTTTTAAAGTGACAAAAACCCCTGTTTCAGAAGCTGTGGAGTGGGGGCCCGCCCCCCCTTTATTTAAAGTGAAAAAAAAGCTGTTAAAGGGCTGTGGAGTGGGGCCCAGTTTGCCTCATTTAAAGTGACACAAAGTTTGTCAGAAGCTTGGAGTGTGCCAGACTGCCTCATTTAAGTGAAAAAAACTGTCAGAAGCTGGGGAGTGGGGCCAGACGGGCCTCATTTAAAGTGACACAAAGCTGTTAGAAGCTGGGGGGTTGTGCCAACTCCCTTTTTTTAAAGTGACACAAAGCTTTTAGAAGCTGTGGAGTGTGCCAGACTGCCTCATTTAAAGTGACAAAAAGCTGTCAGAAGCTGGGGGATTTGTGCCAACGCCTAAATTTAAAAGGGGACACAAAGCTGTCAAAGCTGGGGGAGTGGGGCCAGACTGCCTCATTTAAAGTGCCCAAAAAGCTTTTAAAAGCTGTGGATGTGCCAGACTGCCTCTTTTAAAGGGACACAAACGTCAGAAGCTGTGGAGTGGCCAAAAACTGCACCCTTTTAAAGTGACACAAACCCTGTTAGAAGCTGTGGAGTGTGCCAGACTGCCTCATTTAAAGTGACACAAAGCGTCAGAAGCTGTGGAGTGTGCCAACTGCCTCTTTTAAAAGTGACACAAAGCTGTCAGAAGTTTTGGGGAGTGAAAATGTAACAAATAAAAGATGAATATAACAGTTTTAAAAAAAAAAACGAAATATCAAGAAATTTCGAGCTCAAAAAACCCCTTCCCTTTTTTTTCCATTCACGTTTATGATAATTCCCCACTTTAAATTAAAAGTTCCGGGAAATTTTACGTCACGCAGGTCTTTGTTTTTGTTTTTTGGCCCTCCGCTTTTATGAATAATGCTCACTGAACGTATCAACCTGACTATAAACGTTCATGGATACACACAGGTTTTTTTGTGTTGGTCCGTTATACTTCCGGATGGGAATGTTTTTTACTTTTTAGCCAAACGCATACTAAACTATGTTTTCCAGCTATAAAAGATCCCTGGTCACACAGAGTTGTGTGGTTGAACCGTTTTACTTTTTCCCTTTCATGAATCAAATGTAAACGCCAATCGTTTTCCCTCTTTTTTTTTTTTTTTAATCGTAGATTTATGTGGGGGGGGGGGGGAAAAAGAGAATAAAGGGTCAGGGACAATAACTCGTAATGCTTTTTTATGTTTTAAATTCAAAGGATTAAATCTGGGATGTTCCTTTTTTTTTTAAATTTTTAAAAAAAACAATTTAAAAAAATTTAAAAAAAGGCCCGAGGAAACCAGGTTTTGGGCCCCCGTCACTGGGTAGCCCCTGTAGTAACAAAAGAGTTTTTATTTTTATTTAATTTTAAAAAAAATAACGAGATGTTTATGGATCGTGTTTTTTGGGATTCATAATAATATATTTTTTCCCCTTTAAAACAAGGGATTGTGGGGCTAACATTGTGTCAGTGAGGGGAAATTGATTCTTATAATAAAGGGGGCAATATCTCTACCTGCCGATCTGGTTTCGTTTTTTTTTGGGTTTTTTTTTTTCTTT
>NW_027629045.1:0-2716 GCF_034508935.2 Berghia stephanieae | reverse complement strand
ATGTCCTTCAGTCTTATGAATTTTTTATGCATCACAACTGCCCACGAAAGAAAAAAAACTGTTTTTACCCCCACCATGACATTGCTCATGAAGTGAAAGAGAGAGCGCAAGCGCACTGTGCGCTGTTCCATAGTATTCGTGACCATATTGCCTGAACCTGACCCCCAAAAAATATATTAATATTAAACAATCAAGTCCTAAAATAAGACGATTGTGAAAAGAAAATTAATTACTGTGAGCAAAACTCTCCGCCTTTTAATGTGACACAGTTTGTGATTAGTGCTTTTTCAAGGTAGATCCTTTTATATCTGTTATCAACTAAAGAGACGTCCTTAGAAAATTCTTCAAAAACAACAAAGTTTTCAACCAGTCCTGAAAGACTTTCACTCTGAATCCCAATAGAATCAAGTTTCAAAAACTTCTGAGAATGGACTCTGTTTGTTCTTGAGCCACAACAAAACAAAGTAGAATTATTTTTATTCCCATCAAACACATTTTCATTGTCCTTCTTATAACTGCTGGAAACCATCCACCCAAATGTTGTGTCTGAACCACTAATCCCTATTATTGTTCATATCATCCAATATTGATCTAACCAATGACTCCCATAGCGGGCAGGGAGGTACTTGCTGTGTCTTCTATCCCCTCATCTGTTTTCCAATTGCTTTCTGTCTTTGTCTTGGAGTGAGATTGCTTGGTTTAGTCCTGACCTTGGTCGGAGTCCTTGGCTGAGAGGGAAACAGTCGAAGTGTAGTTTATAGTTTTGGGAGATGATATTTTTTTCCTTGTAAATCATCTCTGTTATGTACTGTTACTCTTTTAATTTTTAACATATGGTTTGTAGACATTTGAGTGTATTCCTCTTAGTGGGGGCCTGTGCTTGTGTCTGGATGAGACCTTTTAGGTGATCTCAAACTAAGTACAATGATAGTGTGCTCTTGGAATCTACATTCTGTTTCCTATTTGAACCAATTCCCCTTTGTCTGCCTTATTCTTGGATGCTTTAATTGTAATTCTGGACTTTTTACTATCCCATTTTCTTCCTTTTTACTGGCGCTGATATGACCTTAATGTGTTGCAAGCGCCGTAAAACCCTTAAAAACAAAACATAACCCAATGAGAACATCAATTTTTTCCATGGCTGACAAATAGTATCTATGGCATAAAGTATTATTTTTTCACTCTTTAAAATCATTTCATAAATAAAACATTCTCTTGTCCTTGTCATGCAGCAAATATTGAAAAAGAGAGAAGTTCTTCTCCAATACAATTCAATTTGAGTCATTCGGCACAAGTGTTTGTCATATAACTGGAATCACTTCTTGAATAAAAAAGAAAAATGTGTTCCATCCACCAAGTGACGTTTGAACGCACTGCATCAAAGTGCTCTTATTTGTCCATTGATCCGTTTTACACATCACACAGGTTGAAATGCTAGGTCCTGTTCGTCCAAGCCGGTCCTTTGCCCTCCCATGGTGGGCAGGAGGTTGCGCTGTGTCTCCTATCCCCTTATATCTATTTTTCGGGTTGCTTTCGTCTTTGTCTTTCAGAGCTGAGAATCTTCCATCTAAATGGTGGTTTATCTCTGCCCATCCCCATCACTTTCTTCCTTTTTCAATTTTTTAAAATGAATATAAAAACACTACATCAACATCACTCACCACCACTACTATGACAACCACCACAACATCATCATTATCCCTACAACCACTGCATCATCATCCCTACCACCACTACTGCTACAACCACCACCACATCATCATCATCATCCCACATCATCATATCATACTACACCACCACACACTTCTATAACTATCACCACATCATCATCCCTACCACCTTCACTACTACAACACCATCACATCATTATCAATGCACGACCACTACAATCATCACCACGTCATCATCCCTACTACTAAAACTCCCACCACTTCAAAATCTATACCACCACACTACACAACCATCCCCTTTCACCCATCACCTTACCCAACAAGACTACAACTCCCACCACATCACCCCCTCCCCTATACTACTACTACAAACTACTCCCTATTTACTCCCTACTCCCTCCCTACTACTACTACACTACTGCTCTGCGGGGTTGGGGCAAACTACTACACTACGACTACTGCTGCGCTTTTTGCTACTACTACTACTACTACTACTACTACACTACTACTACACACAAAACTACTACTAACTACACTCTACTACTACTACTACTCCTCCCCACCCCCTTTAGCCCTTGACCCATCCCTTTGAAAAATTTCCCCCTTTTTTGTGACCATCTTGGAATAAATTTAAATTTATTTGGGGGCCCCTGATGGCGGGCTGTTTTAAAAATTTAAAGGGGGACTAACACCAGTCTATAAATTTGAATTTTAACACGAAAAGCGGCCAAAACCTACATAAAACCTGATTTTCTTCATATGAAGTCCATAAAACCCCTTATTTTTGGGGAGAAAAATCCAATAATTATTAAAATGGATGTGAGAATTAATTATTTTTTCCCTTACCTTCCCAAATCTTTTAAATTTAGAAGTTATTTAGCTTCTTTGAAATTTTGGGCCTCATTAGATCAACCCTTGAAAATCAAATCCTGGCTTAAAACCCCTTGTTAAAATTTTTTTTTGGGATATAAATTTTTTAAATCTCTGAAAAAGTGTTTTAAATTATATCAAAAAAATTTTTTTCCCAAAAAAAACCCTCTGCCATT
>NW_027629044.1:0-10000 GCF_034508935.2 Berghia stephanieae | reverse complement strand
GGATGTATTGTGGTGCTGGTTAGGGTTGATGGTTTGTTGCTGGTGATAGTAATTCTGATGTGGTTGCGGTTAACATAGTAATAGTAGTCATGGTGATGATGAGATGATGATGATTATGATGATGATGATGATGACGATGATGATGATGATGATGATGATGATGATGATGGTGATGATGATGATGATGATGATGATGATGATGATGATGATGATGATGATGATGATGATGATGAGATGATGATGATGATGATGATGATGTTGGTGTAGACCAGAAAGATTATAAGATTTATGTGATGAACCGATTACATAATATATACATGTAGTTAGTCTGTCAAATCAGATCATACGTCATGGAACCTAGAGTTGAACTTAATCCGTCTGCCTAAAGCCACACTCATGCCATGGCACTAGATGTTATGACGTAACCGGAACGAGTCCGGAGTTGACCGTACCTTCCTCTGGTTGCTAGGTATTCTGAACAGCTCACCATCCAATCAGGGGGCTTCGAACGAAAGCTATCTTATAAGCAAGGCGCGGAGAATCAGAGGGAGTTCTTTTAAGTTTCGTTGATTAATATCGCCGTTCCAACGTTGTTTTATATTGTGTTATTGTAGTGGTGTTTCTTATTCTTGGATGTCAGGAGGGAGACAAGAAGGATGAATGAATAAATAGAGTTGTCTCGTTCCTATTTGTGTTCTAGATGTAATTCAGTATCCGTAATAAACGTATCGTGTTTGTATATCTTGATTTCCTTTATTCTATAACTGATACCATTGTCTATCCAAAAAAACACAAGCTTTCTTCTCTTTTCGCTTCCCTCAGTCTAGGATCAGTGTAGTGGCCTGATCTTCCACTTTTCAAAGAGTTTCCTCTGTCTATCTCTCTTAGTCTTTTCTTTCTGTTGACGCTTCGTCCTATCTGGCTCAACTGACTCTCCTGGAACTTCCGGAAACGTCACACTGTGCATATTAGCTATTTCTCCCAATTATAAACACAATGGCTATAAAGAAATCATTTGTATTTTACTTATGCGTAGTATGGGGTACATCTGTACCCGGCAATACAGGAATAGGACCCAGAACTTCATGCATATGTATATAAAACTACTATTTTTCATACAATTCAGTATTAATAATAATTAATATAATAATAATTAATAATAATAAATTAATAATAATAATAATATATAATAATAATAATAATAATAATAATAATAATAATATAATAATAATAATAATAATAATAATAATAATAATAATAATATATAAATAATAATAATAATAATAATAATAATAATAATAATAATAATAATAATAATAATAATAATAATAATAATAATAATAATAATAATAATAATAATAATAATAATAATAAATAATAATAATAATAATAATAATAAATAATAATAATAATAATAATAATAATAATAATAATAATAATAATATAATAATAATAATAATAATAATAATATAATATAATAATAATAATAATAATAATAATAATAATAATAAATAATAATAATAATAATAATAATAATAATAAATAATATAATAATAATAATAATATAATAATAATAATAATAATAATAATAATAATAATAATAATAATAATAAAATAATAATAATAATAATAATAATAATAATAATAATAATAATAATAATAATAATAATAATAATAATAATAGTAATGATACTAATAATGATATTAACGATGATGATGATGATGATGATGATGATGATGATGATGATGATGATGATGATGATGATGATGATGATGATGATGATGATGATATTAATGAAAATAGTAATAAATTCCATAATCCAGTTTTCATTCCTCAGTGTTGTCCACCTCCCAAAGTCCCGGGTTCACTCCCCGCTGGTGTCCAGCTCTCATAGCCTTGAACTCACCTCCCTATAATGTCCACGTTCCACAGTCCTGGGTTCAATCCCCAGTGGTGTCTACCTCCCAAATCCCTAGATTCAATTCCCATTGGCGTCCACTTCTCATAGTCCCGGGTTTACTCCCCATTGGTGTCCACTTCTCATAGTCCCGGTTTACTCCCCAGTGGTGTCATAGTGGTATTCATCTCTCGTAACCGTGAACTCACTCCCACCTCCCATAGTCCTGTGTTCAATCTCCACTTGTGTCCACCTCCCATAGTCCCGGGTTCACTCCCCACTGGTGTCCACCTACAATAGTACCGTGTCAACTCCCTATGGTTTCTCATAGGCTCAGGTTCATTCTCCATTGGTGTCCACCTTCCATATGTCAGGGGTTGATTTATGTTAGGGGTTGATGGATAAGCCAGTTTAAATAACTAAGGTTTAGGGGTGGATTTCCAGATGAGTCATTGTAAATAACTGTGGTGTAAGGGTTGATACCCAGATTAAAGTCATTGTGCTGAGCTTTGATGTCCCCGTGTTTTCCGTCATTGTTGTTGTCATCGAGTCTTAGGTTTTACCTTGAGAAAGGATGTAGGTGCATCATGGGGGCTCGATTTTTGGGTAATTTGATAGGTTTGTTGTAATAAAATTTCTAAAGCATTGCAAACTATCCGTTAATGAATTTGATATGGGATGGGTTGGAACGGAAGTTTGGTGTTAGAGGTGGGTGTCCTTAATTGAGTTCTATTATTTAAGATTTCGACCAATCAGAATGTTTCGTTGAACAAGGGTTCAATTGTAGATTCTGATATTTTGATCAGTTGAACTGAAGACTCCGGCTTGGACGGACGTGCTAGTGACTCGAAGAGAGCACTAAAATTATAATAAATAAATTCCTAAAGTTTATGCTGTTTGTGGCAGCGGTGATACTGTTTGTGGCAGTATTTCTCCGTCCAAGTCGTTATTGTGACGCCTTTGAGGCTTTTTATTTTAATTAGATTGTTTTACTGGCTCTGGTAATATTTCAAAATTAATATTTATTGTGAAATCTGAGTGATATTTTGTGTTATTTTAGTAATGGTTCCCTAATAGGGGTGATAGTTAGTTGATGAGAAATTTTGATTTTAGTATAGTGAGTCCATAAATATAATGGCATTAACTAAGTGTATTCACTGCTATTCCGTTTTGTTGATTTACTACTTTTATTAATAGATTGATATAATATTTGGTTTTGATTAATTAATCCTTCTATATTCTTCCTTATTTAGTGAAGCCAGTTGGCTTGAGGTTGACCTAAGGTTGCCATGAGGTTGTTTTAACGTTGATTTGAAATCAAACATTAATATTTTGAAGAAATCAAAGAAACATTAACGATACAAGGAACATTGCTTATTTGTGAAAGAAAGAAAACAATTTTACGCATTTGATCGATAAACATTTGATAAGACATTCTTCATCTATCGGAAACTATACTTATCATCTTTGCTGTCCTGCCTTGGTTGCTGTCGTCATGTTATGTGTTAGATTAGATGCTAAATTAAGGTAAGGGCGCCCTTAGAGATACAGTATTAGATAAGTCTATATTTTATTTTGTGATTTCTGTTCTTCTTCAATTATTCTCTTCATTATTTCCTCTGCTCTATCTTCATATTCCAACCCTTTATTTTGTAATACATCATTACTACTATATATGAATAAGACCTACTTCTTTTCCTTTTCTTTCATTATTTCTCTTTATTCAATATATAAATAAACCATTTGATATAAAACTGTACATCACTTGCTTGCTTGTCGGTGTGTTACGTCCCTGTTTGTGTTCATTGACAATAATAGGTAAAGGCGACGGACTGAGTGCGTAGTGGACGCATTGCGAACTCACTTCGGCGCTTAAGTAACATCGGGGCAACGGTCACTTTGTTACATTTTGGTGGAGCTGCCGGGTAGAATATTCCTATTATTTTTTTGTCAATGCCACATCAGGGTTGCCACAAAAGCAATTAAGTCATGTGCATGATTTGACTGTTACGAGCTAAGTACAAATTATACTCACAATAAGCACACCGTGTTTCTAATAATTTAAAACTTGACCTCAAGTCTGTATCCACATAAGACGTGGTATTTATTGTTAAAGATAAAGTTGTTTTGACGAGCCTGTGTCGCCGTCAATTGTTGATACCAGTGTTCGGTATCATTCACTATCACTTACAGTCGTAACTAACGCAGGTGAGGATTGTGGTATATTGTTGTCTTGTGACACGCTCCGATAGCTGTCGCCGTAAACATTTTTTGATTTGAATTTTATCCACGCAGATTTAAGGTGGGTCGGTGTTTGTCACTCTGTGAGTGTCATATTTCATTAAATTCCTATTGTTGCAAAGGCACACGAAGTGCTGGTGTTTTGTGTGGGAGATTAGAAAGAATTTTGTCTCGGTGCACATAAAAGGTACCCCCCCCCTTCTCTCCGCTTTTGTTTACTTTATTCCTCTGAATTCCACCAATTGCAGAGGCGTGTAGCCTCGGGTGATAATAATTTAGCAGCTATATTATTATCAATTATCAATACTCTATTGTCACCATTGTATTTTACAACCATAAATCATGGACGTCGAAAAACTAATCAAATTAGGTGGTCAGTTGTCTCTAAAAGGTGAGGAATTGAGAGTCTGGGTGGACACTCAGATAGAAAAGGAAACGCAGCGGAAAGAGATGGAGAGAAGAGCTGTACGAGAAGATAGAGAGAGAGAAGCTGCGATGAAGGAGAAAGAGATGGAGTCTCAGAGGTTGCTGGTAGAGAGACAGATCGAGTTAGAGCGTCTACGCCATGAAAGCCCAGCTCCATCATCAAGTCAAAACGGGCATGTCGTGAAGGTGTCTGCAGCCAAAAGTCCCCGACTTCCCCCATTCAGTGACTCAAAGGATGACAATATTGACAGTTACCTTTTGAGATTTGAACGCTATGCCACCGTGAACAATTGGGAAAGGACGGAATGGTCTCTGCATCTTTCTGCTCCACAGTAAGCGCTGGACGTGTACACGCGTATGGACGTGGACAGTGCCAGCGATTACGATACCCTCAGAGATGCTCTGTTGAACCGTTATAACTTGACGGAAGAAGGCTTCGCCAACAAATTTCGTAATAGCCGTCCAGAGCAAGGAGAAAGAATGGGTGAGTTCAGGACGCGAATCAGTACGTACCTGTGCAAATGGATCGACATGGCGGGCAAGGATAAGAACGATCCAGCCAAGATAACTGACCTTTTCCTAAAAGAACAATTGATGAGCGCTTGTGGAAAGGAGCTGCGCATTTTCCTGAAAGAAAGGAAGCCAGAATTCTCGGACGATGTTGTTAATCTCGCCGAAAATTATATTGCAGCGCACGGCACAGCGGGCGCATTTGTCAAGCAACAACAAGCAAACAACACGGTTGCGGATGAGGGGGTGGCACCCAATATGTTGTTTAAGCACAATGCACCAAGTGGACAAGGTAAAATTACTTGTCATAGATGCCTGAAACCGGGACATATGGCCAAGGATTGTCGGTCAAGCCAAGGAACACCCTTGAGGAGACAGGTGAATGTGGTAAGAACTGACATTAGTTGCTCTTTCCGTGGCCGGAAGGGTCATGAAGTGTCGAGATGCTGGGAGCGCAGTCGGGCCATGAATAAACCCAGCGAGGAAACTAAGGAGAAATGTGCTGGGCACGAGAGCATGGAACTGAAGTGCGGTTGTGCGCTGCCTGTCGTTTCGTAGTCATGTCTGGAAGGTGAGCACGAATCCCCAAATGTGCCAGTATCGGTTTACAGTTAAAGCCATCAAAGGGGAGCGAGAATCACGGCCCAGATTTTTTTGTCACGCCTAGTGTGAATGGAGGTGATTGATTTTTATGTTACATTATTGATTTCAATGTGGAATCAAAATTCGATAAAATTGTTCTTGAAAGGGGGTTATGTCAGGGGTTGATTTATGTTAGGGGTTGATGGATAAGCCAGTTTAAATAACTAAGGTTTAGGGGTGGATTTCCAGATGAGTCATTGTAAATAACTGTGGTGTAAGGGTTGATACCCAGATTAAAGTCATTGTGGTGAGCTTTGATGTCCCCGTGTTTTCCGTCATTGTTGTTGTCATCGAGTCTTAGGTTTTACCTTGAGAAAGGATGTAGGTGCATCATGGGGGCTCGATTTTTGGGTAATTTGATAGGTTTGTTGTAATAAAATTTCTAAAGCATTGCAAACTATCCGTTAATGAATTTGATATGGGATGGGTTGGAACGGAAGTTTGGTGTTAGAGGTGGGTGTCCTTAATTGAGTTCTATTATTTAAGATTTCGACCAATCAGAATGTTTCGTTGAACAAGGGTTCAATTGTAGATTCTGATATTTTGATCAGTTGAACTGAAGACTCCGGCTTGGACGGACGTGCTAGTGACTCGAAGAGAGCACTAAAATTATAATAAATAAATTCCTAAAGTTTATGCTGTTTGTGGCAGCGGTGATACTGTTTGTGGCAGTATTTCTCCGTCCAAGTCGTTATTGTGACGCCTTTGAGGCTTTTTATTTTAATTAGATTGTTTTACTGGCTCTGGTAATATTTCAAAATTAATATTTATTGTGAAATCTGAGTGATATTTTGTGTTATTTTAGTAATGGTTCCCTAATAGGGGTGATAGTTAGTTGATGAGAAATTTTGATTTTAGTATAGTGAGTCCATAAATATAATGGCATTAACTAAGTGTATTCACTGCTATTCCGTTTTGTTGATTTACTACTTTTATTAATAGATTGATATAATATTTGGTTTTGATTAATTAATCCTTCTATATTTTTCCTTATTTAGTGAAGCCAGTTGGCTTGAGGTTGACCTAAGGTTGCCGTGAGGTTGTTTTAACGTTGATTTGAAATCAAACATTAATATTTTGAAGAAATCAAAGAAACATTAACGATACAAGGAACATTGCTTATTTGTGAAAGAAAGAAAACAATTTTACGCATTTGATCGATAAACATTTGATAAGACATTCTTCATCTATCGGAAACTATACTTATCATCTTTGCTGTCCTGCCTTGGTTGCTGTCGTCATGTTATGTGTTAGATTAGATGCTAAATTAAGGTAAGGGCGCCCTTAGAGATACAGTATTAGATAAGTCTATATTTTATTTTGTGATTTCTGTTCTTCTTCAATTATTCTCTTCATTATTTCCTCTGCTCTATCTTCATATTCCAACCCTTTATTTTGTAATACATCATTACTACTATATATGAATAAGACCTACTTCTTTTCCTTTTCTTTCATTATTTCTCTTTATTCAATACATAAATAAACCATTTGATATAAAACTGTACATCACTTGCTTGCTTGTCGGTGTGTTACGTCCCTGTTTGTGTTCATTGACAATAATAGGTAAAGGCGACGGACTGAGTGCGTAGTGGACGCATTGCGAACTCACTTCGGCGCTTAAGTAACATCGGGGCAACGGTCACTTTGTTACACCATAGACTCGGGTTAACTCCCCAGTGGTGTCCACCTCTCATAGCCTCCGGTTCAATCCCCACTTGTGTCCACCTCCAATAGTACCGTGTCAACTCCCTATGGTTTCTCATAGACTCAGGTTCACTCCCCACTGGTGTCTATAGTCCCGAGTTCAAAAATAAAATAAAATAAAATAAAACTCCCTTTATTCATCCCATAGGGGAAATTTTTCTCTAGGGTCTATTCCAAGAAAAAAACTGAAATAACCCAGGCCTCTGCCGCACTGCAGCGCCGCAAATTGAACTAGGGTGAGGTGACTTGCTCAAGGACACACAGCGCAGTGGCGGGTGATCGAACTCGGTACCTTTAGGGTTCAAAGCAAAGACTATCCCACTGCTGAGCCACGCTTCCCCGGCTGATGTCAAAATTTCATTGCATCTTGTTCACTCCCTACTGGTATCCATTTCCAAAGGTCCTGTGTTCATCCCTACTGGTATCCATTCCAAAGGTCCTGTGTTCATCCCTACTGGTATCCACTTCCAAAGGTCCTGTGTTCATCCCTACTGGTATCCACTTCCAAAGGTCCTGTGTTCATCCCTACTGGTATCCACTTCCAAAGGGCCTGTGTTCATCCCACTGGTATCCTTCCAAAGGTCCTGTGTTCATCCCACTGGTATCCATTCAAAGGCCTGTGTTCATCCCACTGGTATCCACTTCCAAAGGTCCTGTGTTCATCCCTACTGGTATCCACTTCCAAAGGTCCTGTGTTCATCCCCACTGGTATCCACTTCCAAAGGCCTGTGTTCATCCCACTGGTATCCATTCCAAGGTCCTGTGTTCATCCCACATGGTATCCATTTCCAAAGGTCCTGTGTTCATCCCTACTGGTATCCACTTCCAAAGGTCCTGTGTTCATCCCTACTGGTATCCATTTCCAAAGGCCTGTGTTCATCCCACTGGTATCCACTTCCAAAGGTCCTGTGTTCATCCCTACTGGTATCCACTTCCAAAGGTCCTGTGTTCATCCCTACTGGTATCCACTTCCAAAGGTCCTGTGTTCATCCCTACTGGTATCCACTTCCAAAGGCCTGTGTTCATCCCTACTGGTATCCATTCCAAAGGTCCTGTGTTCATCCCACTGGTATCCACTTCCAAAGGTCCTGTGTTCATCCCACTGGTATCCACTTCCAAAGGTCCTGTGTTCATCCCTACTGGTATCCATTCCAAAGGGCCTGTGTTCATCCCTACTGGTATCCACTTCCAAAGGTCCTGTGTTCATCCCTACTGGTATCCATTTCCAAAGGCCTGTGTTCATCCCACTGTATCCACTTCCAAAGGCCTGTGTTCATCCCTACTGGTATCCACTTCCAAAGGTCCTGTGTTCATCCCTACTGGTATCCACTTCCAAAGGCCTGTGTTCATCCCTACTGGTATCCACTTCCAAAGGTCCTGTGTTCATCCCACTGGTATCCACTTCCAAAGGTCCTGTGTTCATCCCTACTGGTATCCACTTCCAAAGGGCCTGTGTTCATCCCTACTGGTATCACTTCCAAAGGTCCTGTGTTCATCCCACTGGTATCCACTTCCAAAGGCCTGTGTTCATCCCTAACTGGTGTCCACTTCCAATAGGCCTGGTTCATCCCCACTCGTCTATAGCTGAGGCTCCTACCATAAATAATGTCAACCCTTCATGGCCCGGGTTCACTCCCAACTGGTGTCCATTTCCGAATGTCCCGGGTTCACTCCCCAGGTGTCCACCTCTAATTGTCTTGCCCCAATGGTGTACACCTCCCATAGTCCCGGGTTCACTCCCCAGGTGTCTACCTGTCATTGTCTTGCCCCAATGGTGTACACCTCCTATAGTCCTGTGTTCTTTCCCAACTGGTATCCATTTCCGGTTGTCCCGGGTTCACTCCCCATGTGTCCACCTCTCATTGTCTTGCCCCAATGGTGTACACCTCCCATAGTCCTGGGTTCTTTCACAACTGGTGTCCATTTCCGGTTGTCCCGGGTTCACTCCCCAGGTGTCCACCTCTCATTGTCTTGCCCCAATGGTTTACACCTCCCATAGTCCTGGGTTCTTTCCCAACTGGAGTCCATATCCGGTGGTATAGCTTATTATTCCCCACCGGTGTCCTCCTCCCGTGATCTCATGTTTATTCCTCGGATGAAGTCCATATCTTATAGCCCCGGTTCCCTCCCCATTGGTTTCTATCCCCAATAGTCCAGGTTAACTTCCCATTGGAGTCCATATCCAGTGGTCTGATGTTCACTACCGGCTTGTGTCCATGCCCAAAGTCCTGAGTTCACTTCCCACTGATGTCCATATCCGGCGGTCCATGTTCACTCCCCACTGGTGTCAACCTCTCCATGTCTTGGTCTCAGTCCCCAATGGTGTTCACCTCCCATAGTCCTTGTTTCATTCTCTACTGGTGTCCATATCCCGTGGTACATTGTTTACTCCCCATTGGTCTCCACCTCCCATAGTCCCAAGTTCAGTCCCCAGTAGTGTTCACCTGGTTTACTCCCCGTTTGTTTCCACCTCAATATCCCAGGTCAACTCCCCATTGGCGTCCATAGAAGATGGCCTCGTGTTAACTTCCCAGTGGTGTCCACCTCTCAATGTCTTGGTCTCACTCCCCAATGGTGTT
>NW_027629043.1:0-2723 GCF_034508935.2 Berghia stephanieae | reverse complement strand
AAATTTAAAAGAAAACCCCTTAAACCAGGGAAAATTTCCCCCCCCCAAAAAAAAATTTTTTTTTTTTTATTTTATATATATTTTATTTTTTTTTTTTAAAAAATTTTTTTATTAAAAATTTAAAATTTTTTTTAAAAAAATTTTTAAAAAATTTTTATTTTTTATTTTAAAACATAAGGGAAAAGTTTTTATAAGCAAAACCCAACCTTTTTTCCCAAAAGAAAAAAAATTTTTTTAAATTAAAAAAAATTACAAAAATTGAAAAACCCCTAAAAAAAAGGAAAAATTTTGGAAAAGTTTTTTTAAAAAAAAAAGGGGAAAAGGGCAAAAAATCTTTTTTTCCCCCTTTTTTAAAATTTTGGGACATACCCAAAAAATTTTTTTTTTTTAAAATTAAATGGTTAAAAAAAAAAATTTAAAAAAAAAATTTTTAAAAAAAAAATTTTTTTATTTTTAAAAAAATTTAAAAATTAAAAAAAAAAAATTTTATTAAAAAAAATTTTTTAAAATTTAAAAAATTTTTTTAAAAAAATTTTTAAAATAAAAAAATTATTTATAAAAAATTAAAAATTTAATTTTTTTTTTTAAAAAAAAAAAAGGGGGAAAAAAAAATTAAAAGAAAAAAAAAAAAAAAATTTAAAAAAAATAAAAATTAAAAACCCCAAAAAAAAATTTTTAAAAAAAAATTTGGGGTTTATTTTTTTTAAAAAAATTTTTGAAAAATTTTTAAAAAAAACCCCAAAAAAAAAAAAAAAAATTTTTTTTTTTTAAAATTTTTTTTAAAAAAAAAAAAAAAAAGGGGGGGTTTTTTTTTAAAAAAATTTTTTTTTTTTAAATTTTAAAATTAAAATTTCCCCCCAAAAATTTGCAAAATTTTTAAATTTTTTTAATAAATTAAATTTTTTTATTTTTTAAAAAACTGCCTTTGGGAATTAAAAAATTTTTTTTAAAATTTTAAAATTTTTTTTGGAAAAAATTGTTTTTTAAAAATTTTTTTCTGAAAATTATTTTTTAATTTTTTAAAAGTTTTTTTTTAAAATTTAAAATTTTTTTTTAAAAAAATTAAACCCCAAACCTTAAAAAACCCCCCAAAATTGGGGGTTTTTGAATTAAAAAAATTTTTTTAAAAGTTTAAACTTTTTTGAAAAGAATTTCCCCTTTTTTTTTGGGTTCCAAAACCCTTTTAAAGAAAATTTTTGGCTTTTTAAATTTTTATCCAAGTTTTCCAAAATTTTTTCAAGATTGTTTATCGGGGGGAAAAAATTTTAATCAGAATAAAATTTTTAAATTTTTTTTTTCCTAAAAAATTTTTGTTGGGGAAAACCCAAAAAAACCCCTTTAAAATAATGTTCATCCCAAAAAAAATTTTTTTGCGGCCTTTTGGGGGAAATTTTTCATTTTTTCCCGAGAATTTAAAATTTTTGGGAAAATTTTAAATTTTTTTTTCCCGGGGTTTTTTACGGTTATTGGGTTCTCAATTTTGAAAAAGCTTCAGTTTTTCCCTTTTTCTGGATCCCTTTTTTAAAAAATTTTAAAAAAAATTTTCCCCTTTTTTAAATTTCAAAGATACCCCTTTTTTTTTTCCCCGGGGGTTTTTAAAAAAAATTAAAAAATTTTTAATTTTTAAAAAATTTCTTTTTTAAAAAAATTTTCAAATTTTTTTCCCTTTCGAAAAAAATTGTTTTTGGAATATTTGGGAAAATAACTTGTTGGGGGAAAAGGGGGGTTTTTTTTTTTTGGGAAAAAAAAAATAACCTATTTAAAAATTTCTTTTTTTTTTTTTTTAAATGAAAATTTTGAAAAAAAAAAACCCCCTTTTTTCCAAAAATAAATAAAAAAAAGAAAAAGGAAAATTTAATTTAAACAAAATTTTTCCCCAAATTTTTTTTGGTCGAAAAAAAAAAGGAAAAAAAAAAAAATTTTTTAAAAAAGGGCCCCAAAATAAAAAAGGGGAAAAAAATTTTTAAAAAATTTTTTGATTTCCCCGGGGTTTTTTTTATTTTTAAAAAAAAAAATAAAAATTTTTAATTGTCAAACAATTCCTTTTTAATTAAATTTTAACTTTAAATTTAAAAAATTTTTTTTAAATGAAGCATTTTTAAATTTAGGCTATTTAAACCATAAAATTTAATATAAAAAATTTAAAAAAACTAGGATAACCCGTTTTATAAAATTTAAAAAATCTTTTAAAATTTGGGATCAGAAAAAATTTTTTTAGCCCTGAAAACTGAACCCAAAATTAAAGGGGAAAATTTTCCCAACCCTTTAGGGGGGAAAAAAAAATTGAAATTATAAAAAAAGACGTTGGTGAATTGGATTATTGGCCAATTGTAATAAATTATAAAAAATTTCTAAAGAATTTTTTTAATTCAGCGCTGTTTCCCAATTATCATAAAAATTTTTCAATTTTTAAGGTCTTCAGAAAAATTTTTTTCTTGAAATAAATTTTAAAAATTTTTTCTTTAAATAATTTTGGTTTGATAAAATTTTAAGTTTTTGGAATGATGGGTTTAGTTTAAAATCACTTTATTATACAAGTAAAATTTCCACAAAATTTGAAACCGTTTCCTTTGAATTTAAATAAAAGACTGGGGTTAAAACCATGTTATGTTTGTAATTAACAAAATTAACGATTTGGTCATGAAATGAAAAAAAGAATAGTAACAAGATTTCAATAACCTAAAAATTTAAAACAAGGCAAACATTCAAAAAAATTTTACGCA
>NW_027629042.1:0-2726 GCF_034508935.2 Berghia stephanieae | reverse complement strand
TCCTTTAACCTCCCAAACCACCCCACCCCCCTTCCCCCCCATTTTACTCTGTCCAAATACAATTCCACCCCCCCCCTTCCTTCATTTACTCGCCCAAACACTCATATCCCCCCCTACCCCCCCCCCCTCATTTACTCTGTCCAAAAACCCTAAATATCCCCACCCCCACCTTTCCCTTCATTTACTCTGTCCAACACTACCAATATCCACCCTACCCCCCTTCCCTTCATTTACTCTGCCCAAACCCTACAATATCCACCCCACCCCTTCCCTCTCTTTTTTACTCTGCCCAAAACCACTACAATATCCACCCTTCCCCACCCTTCCCTCTCATTTATCTGTCCAAACACTACTATATCCACCCCACCCCACCCTTCCCTTCATTTACTCTGTCCAACCACTTACAATACCACCCCCACCTTCCCTCTCATTTACTCTGTCCAACACTACAATATCCACCCCCCCCCCCCCCCCTCTATTTACTCTGTCCAACACTACAATATCCCCCCACCCTTCCCTCTCATTTACTCTGTCCAACACTACAATATCCACCCCCCCCCTTCCCTCTCATTTACTCTGCCCCAAAACTAAATATCCACCCTACCCCCCCCCTTCCTTCTTTTTGTCCACACTAAAAATATCCACCCCCACCCTTCCCTCTCATTTACTTTTTGCCCAAAAAAACCCACTAAAATACCCACCCCCCCCTTCCCTTCATTTATCTGTCCAACACTACAATATCACCCCCACCTTCCCTCCATTTACTCTGCCCAAACTACAATATCCACCCCCCCCCTTTTCCCTTCTTTACTTGCCCAAAACCCCAAAAATATCCCCCCCCCCACCCTTTCCTCTCATTTACTCTGCCCAACCTACAATATCCCCCCCCACCCTTCCCTCTCATTTATCTGTCCAACACTACAAATACCCTCCCCCCCCCCTTCCCTCTTTTTTATTTGGGGCCCCAACCTACAATTCCCCCACCCCCCCCTTCCTCCATTTACTCTGTCCAACACTACAATACCACCCCACCCTTTCCCCTTTTTCATTTCTCTGCCCCAACACTCAATATCCCCCCCCCCCCTTTTCCCCTTTTACTTGTCCAAACACTAAAATTTTCCACCCCCCCCCCTTTCCCTTATTTCTCTGCCCAACCTACAATATCCCCCCCACCTTCCCTTCATTTCTTGCCCAACACTACAATATCCACCCCCCCCCCTTCCCTCTCTTTTTTATCTGTCCAACCTAAATATCCCCCCCCCCTTTTCCCTCTCATTTACTCTTTTCCAAACTTAAATATCCCCCCCCACCCCCCCCTCTCATTTACTCTTCCAACCTCAATATCACCCCCCACCCTTCCCTTCATTTTCTTCCAACACTACAATATCCCCCCCCCTTTCCTTCATTTATCTGTCCAACATTAAAAAATTTTCCCCCACCCCCCTTCCCTTCTTTTTACTCTGTCCAAACACTACAATATCCACCCCCCCCCCCTTCCCTCTCATTTACTCTGTCCAACCAAAAATATCCCCCCCCACCCCCCCTTCTTTTTTACTCTGTAAAAACATTTTAAAATATCCCACCCCTACCCCACCCTTCCCTCTCATTTACTCTGTCCAACACTACAATATCCACCCCACCTTCCCTCTCATTTCCCTCTGTCCACACTACATATCCACCCCCCCACCCTTCCCTCTCATTTACTCTGTCCAAAACAAACATATCCACCCTACCCCCACCTTCCCTCTCTTTATGGCCAACATTTAATTTCCACCCCCCCCCCCCCCTTTCTTTTTCTCTTTTCAAACTCAAAACCACCCCTCCCCCCACCCTTCCCTCCTTTTTATCTGTCCAACACTAAAATTATACCCACCCCCCCTTCCCTCCCATTTACTCGCCAACACTACAATTCACCCACCCCCCCCCTTCCCTTATTTACTCTGTCCAAACTAAAAATATCCCCCAAACCCCCCACCCTTCCCTTCATTACCGTCCAAAAAATACCAAATTTTTTTCCCAAAACACCTTTAACCCCCACCCTTCCCTTCATTTTCTGCCAACACTACAATATCCCCCCAAACCCTTTCCCCCTCTTTTACCTTAAATTTTACAATATCCCCCTACCCCACCCTTCCCTCCCTTTTTACTCTGTCCAACATAAATATCCACCCCCCCCTTTCCCTTCATTTACTCTGCCAACACACAATATCACCCCCACCCCCCCCTTCATTTCTCTGTCCAACATACAATTATCACCCCCCCCTCCCCCCCTTCTTTACTCTTTGTCCCCACTCAATATCCAACCCCCCCCCCCCTTCCCCTTATTTCTCTGCCAAACACAAAATCCCCCCCACCCTTTCCTTATTTCTTGCCCAAAACTACAATTCCACCCACCCTTCCCTCTCATTTACTCTGCCCAAACCCACAAATTTCCACCCCCCCCCCTTTTCCCCTTATTTACTCTGCCCAACACTACAATATCCACCCCCACCCTTCCCCCCATTACTCTGTCCAAACTACAATATCCACCCCACCCTTCCCTCCCATTTCTCGCCCAAACATAAAATATCCACCCCCCCCCCCCTTCCCCCCTCATTTATTTGGGCCCCAACACACAATATCCACCCCCCCCCTTCCCTTCTTTTACCTGTCCCAACACCAATTCCCCCCCAACCCATTCCCTCTTTTACTCTGCCAACACTACAATTTTTCCACCCCCAACCCCT
>NW_027629041.1:0-2727 GCF_034508935.2 Berghia stephanieae | reverse complement strand
TAATTTTTAATTAAAAAAAAGTGATGGACGGGCACTTATGTTGGTAACAACAAATTAAGTATAAAATCCAAAAACAAAAAAAAAAAAATTTTTTTGCGCGGGGGGGTTTAACCGCGACCTTATGGTACCAACCCGCCTGGGGGTAAGCGGGGTCCCGGTATATCCACAACACAAAAAAAATTCGTTTCAAACCCAAAGTCATTTCAAATCCCTCTCTCACCCACTTTTTAATCCCGATTCTTCCCCCCACGCAAAATTTTGACCAATTAAAGCTTAATACCAATTTCACACAAACATATAACATAAAAACTTTGAACTTGTTTTGTGGGGTATGGTAATTTTAATTCAAAAAAGGAGGGACGCACTTTTTTGGGAACAAAAAATATAAAATGATAAAAAGTGCCAGAAACATAGAGAATAAAATAATTTTTCGCGGCGTGGTGGGGTTTGAACCTGCGACCTTATTGGTACGACAACTCCGCCTGCAGTGAGAGCGTGGCTCTACCGTGTGACTTCCACGACACAAAAATATTCGTTTCAAACCCAAAGTCATTTCTAGATCCCTCTCTCACCCACTTCTTAGAATCGCCGATTCGTTCACCCACCATCGCGAAGTAATTTTGACCAGCAGTTAACTTAATAGCCAATATTTCTCATCACAAACATATAACATAGAAACGATTGAGACATTGAGTATGCTCCCGGTGATGGGGTAATTTTTAATTCAGAAAAGTGATGGAGCAGGCACTTATGTGGTAACAACAAGATATGAAGTGATAGAAAAGTGCCAGAAGACAATAGAGAATAAAAATTTTTTCGCGCGGTGGTGGGGTTTGAACCTGCACCTTATTGTACGACAACTCCGCCTGGCAGGTGAGAGCGTGGCTCTACCGTGTGAGCTATCCACGAACACAAAAATATTCGTTTCAAACCCAAAGTCATTTCTAGATTCCCCTCCTCACCCAAATTTCTTGAGATCGCCGATTCGTTCACCCACCATCGCGAAGTAATTTTGACCAGCATTAAGCTAATACCATATTCTCACCAAAAACATATAAAAAAACGATAGACAGATATGCTCCGGTGATGGGTGAATTTTTAATTAAAAAAAGTAGGGAGCGGGCATTTAATTTGGTAACAAAAAGATATGAAGGATAGAAAGTCCCAAAGACAAAGAAAAAAAAATTTTTTCCGGGGGGGGGGTTTTTGAACCGCGCCCCTTTTGGGGACGACAACTCCGCCTGGCGTGAGAGCGTGGCCTACCGTGTGAGCTACCACGAACACAAAAATATTTTTCAAACCCAAAGTTTTTTTAGATCCCCTCTCACCACTTTTTGGGGCGCCGTTTTTGTTCCCACCACGCAAATAATTTTGACCACATTAAGCTTAAAGCCAATATTCTCACACAAACATATAAATAGAACGATTAAAACAGGGGTTGCCCGGGTAGGGTGAATTTTTAATTCAAAAAAGTGATGGGCAGGCACTTATTTGGTAAAAAAATAGTATAAAAAAAGTGAAAAATAAAATTTTTTTTTTCCCCCCTTTTTTGTCTTCTGGCACTTTTCTATCACTTCATATTTTGTTGTTACCAACAAAGTCCCCTGCTCCACTCACTTTTTTGAATTAAAAATTCACCCCATAAACCCCGGGCATCTCAAGTCTCAATCGTTTTTATGTTTATGTTTGTGATAGAAATTGGTATTTAAACTTTAAATGCTGGCAAAATTTTTCGCGGGTGGTGGGAAAGAATCGGCGATCTCAAGAAGTGGGTGAAGGGGACTAGAAAAAAGACTTTTGGGGTTTTAAAAGAAATTTTTTGTTGTGGATAGCTCACACGTAGAGCCACCTCTCACCTCCAGGCATTGTCGTACCCTAAGGCGCAGGGTTAAAAACCCCACCCCCGCCGCAAAAAAAATTTTTTTTCTCTATTTTCTTTTGGCCTTTTCTACCACTTTATCTTGTTGTTACCCCATAAGTGCCTGCCCCACTCACTTTCGAATTAAAAAATTCACCCCATAACCCCCGGAGCATACTCAATGCTCCCGTTTCTATTTTAAAAGTTTTGAGAGAATATTGGCTATTAAATTAATGCTGGAAAATTTCTTCGCGATGTGGGGAACGAATCGGCGACTCAAGAAGGGGTGGGAAAAAGGGATCGAAATGACTTTGGGTTTGAAACGAATATTTTGTGTTTGGGATGCCAACGGTAGAGCCACGCTCTCACCCGCCAGGGGGAGTTGTCGTACCAATAAGGGGCGCAGGTTCAAACCCCACCACCCCGCGAAAAAAAAAAAAAATTTTTTTCTCTAGGGGCTTCTGGCACTTTTCACTCACTTCTTCTTTTTGTTTCCAACATAAATGCCTCTCCACTCACTTTTTGAATTAAAAATTCACCCCCTAACCCCCGGAGCATACCAATGTCCAATCGTTTCTATGTTAATGTTTGTGATGAGAATATTGGCTATTAAGTTTAACTGCTGGTCAAATTCTTCGCGATGGTGGAACGAAACGGGGGGTTCAAAAAGTGGGTAGAGAGGGGCTAGAAATGACTTTTGGGTTTTAAACGAATTTTTTGTGTTCGTGGATAGCTCACGGTAAGCCACGCTCTCACCCGCCAGGCGGGGTTGTCGTACCAAAAAGGTCGCATTCAAAACCCCCCCACCGCCGCGAAAAAAAAAAATTTTTTTCTCTATTTTCTCTGGCCTTTTCTATCAAATCATATTT
>NW_027629040.1:0-2728 GCF_034508935.2 Berghia stephanieae | reverse complement strand
GTTTGAAAACATTTAGAGGCTATAGATTTTAGGAGAGAATGTAAATATGAGAATAGGTGTCCTTGAAAAAATATTAGAGGTCTATAGCATTTTAGGTGAGAGTAAAATATGAGAAAGGTGCCCTTGAAATACAATTGGGTTATAGCATTTGGATGAGATGTGAACTATGAAAATGGGTGTCCTTGAAATACATATTAGAGGTTATAGCATTTTAGGAGAAAATGTGAATATGAAAATGGGTTTTGTCCTTGAAATAATATTAGGGCTTTTTGTTTTTAGGAGAGATGTAACTCTGAGAATGTGTCCTTGAAATTATTAGGGTCTATAGCATTTTGGAGAGAATGTGAACTACTGAGAATAGGTGCCCTTAAAATAAAAATTAGGGTTTTAAAGCATTTTGGAGGGAAAATGTAAACTACTGGAATGGTGTCCTTGAATACATATTAGAGGTCTTAGCTTTTTTAGGATGGAGTGAAACTGAGAATAGGTGCCCTTTTGAAATACATTTGGGTCTTTTAGCTTTTTAGGATGAGATGTGAAAAAGAGAAATAGGTGTCCTTGAAATAATTTTGAGGTCTATGCATTTTGGAGGGAAAATGTGAACTACTGAGAATGGGTTTCCCTTGAAATTCATATTAGAGGTCTATAGTTTTGGGGATGAGACTGTGAACTCTGAGAATAGGTGCCCTTGAAATAATTTAGAGGTTATAGCTTTTTTAGGAGGGAAAAGGAACTACTGAGAATGGTGTCCTTGAAATACATATTAGGGGTCATAATTTTGGATGAGAAGTAAAATACTGGAATAGGTTGTCCTTGAAATAATATTGGGTTATGCATTTTAGGAGGATGGAACTACTGAAAATGGGGGGCCCTTGAAATAATATTAGAGGTTATGCATTTTAGGTGAAAATGTGAACTACTGAGAATAGGTGTCCTTGAAAATACATATTAGAGGTCTATAGCATTTTAGGATGAGATGTGAATACTGAGAATAGGTGTCCTTGAAATACATATTAGAGGTCTATAGCATTTTAGGATGAGATGTGAACTACTGAGATATAGGTGTCCTTGAAATACATATTAGAGGTCTATAGATTTTAGGATGAGACTGTGAACTATGAGAATAGGTGTCCTTGAAATACATATTAGAGGTCTATAGCATTTTAGGATGAGATGTGAAATACTGAGAATAGGTGTCCTTGAATACATATTAGAGGGTCTATAGCATTTTAGGATGAGACTGTGAACTACTGAGAATAGGTTGTCCTTGAAATACATATTAGAGGTCTATAGCATTTTAGGATGAGACTGTGAATACTGAGAATAGGTGTCCTTGAAATACATATTAGAGGTCTATAGCATTTTAGGATGAGAATGTGAACTACTGAGAATAGGTGTCCTTGAAATACATATTAGAGGTCTATAGCATTTTAGGATGAGACTGTGAATACTGAGAATAGGTGTCCTTGAAATTCATATTAGAGGTCTATAGCATTTTAGGATGAGAACTGTGAACTACTGAGAATAGGTGTCCTTGAAATACATATTAGAGGTCTATAGCATTTTTAGGATGAGAATGTGAACACTGAGAATAGGTGTCCTTGAAATACATATTAGAGGTCTATAGCATTTTAGGATGAGACTGTGAACTACTGAGAATAGGTGTCCTTGAAATACATATTAGAGGTCTATAGCATTTTAGGATGAGACTGTGAACTACTGAGAATAGGTGTCCTTGAAATACATATTAGAGGTCTATAGCATTTTAGGATGAGAATGTGAACTACTGAGAATAGGTGTCCTTGAAATACATATTAGAGGTCTATAGCATTTTAGGATGAGATGTGAACTACTGAGAATAGGTGTCCTTGAAATACATATTAGAGGTCTATAGCATTTTAGGATGAGACTGTGAACTACTGAGATATAGGTGTCCTTGAAATACATATTAGAGGTCTATAGCATTTTAGGATGAGAACTGTGAACTACTGGAATAGGTGTCCTTGAAATACATATTAGAGGTCTATAGCATTTTAGGATGAGACTGTGAACTACTGAGAATAGGTGTCCTTGAAATACATATTAGAGGTCTATAGCATTTTAGGATGAGACTGTGAACTACTGAGAATGGGTTTGTCCTTGAAATACATATTAGAGGTCTATAGCATTTTAGGATGAGAATGTGAACTACTGAGAATAGGTGTCCTTGAATAACATATTAGAGGTCTATAGCATTTTAGGATGAGGATGTGAACTACTGAGAATAGGTGTCCTTGAAATACATATTAGAGGTCTATAGCATTTTAGGATGAGATGTAAAACTACTGAGAATAGGTGTCCTTGAAATACATATTAGAGGTCTATAGCATTTTAGGATGAGAATGTGAACTACTGAGAATAGGTGTCCTTGAAATACATATTAGAGGTTCTATAGCATTTTAGGATGAGACTGTTGAACTACTGAGAATAGGTGTCCTTGAAATACATATTAGAGGTCTATAAGCATTTTAGGATGAGACTGTGGAACTACTGAGAATAGGTGCCCTTGAAATACTTTAGAGGTTATAGCTTTTTTGGATGAGATGTGAATTTTGGAAAATGGGCCCTTGAAATACAATTAGAGGTCTATAGTTTTTTAGGTGGAGGGAAATATGAAATGGGTGTTTGAAATACTTTTAGAGGTCTATAGATTTTAGGAGAGATGTGAATTGAGAAAGGTGCCCTTGAA
>NW_027629039.1:0-2733 GCF_034508935.2 Berghia stephanieae | reverse complement strand
TTATTTTATTCTTCTTTTACATCTTCCCCATCTCTTCTGTCCCATCTTCTCCTCCTCCTCTTCTCCCATCCCTATCTTATTCTTCTTTGTTTCTTTTTTTACTTTCTTGTTCTTGTTCTTCATCTTCTTGTTCTTGTTCTTGTTCTTCTTCTTTCTGTTCTCTTCTTCGCTTCTTCTTTGTTCTGTTCTTTTTTCTTCTTCTTCTTTGCTTCTCCTTCTCCATCCCATTTTCTTCTTCTTCTTTTTTTTTTTTTTCTTCTTTCTTCTTCTTCTTTTTCTTCTTTTTCTTTTCTTCTTCTTTCTTCTTCTTTCTTCTTTTCTTTTCTTCTCTTATACTTCTTCTTTTTTCTTCTTCTTCTTATTCTTCTTTATTTTTACTTATTCTTTTTTTTTCATTCTTCCCATCTTTCCTCATCCCACCCTTCTCTCCTCCCATCCCTCATTCGTATTCTTCTTTTTCTTTTTTTCTTTTTGTTTCTTGTTTTTCTTGTTCTTGTTTTCTTGTTCTTGTTCTTGTTTCTGGTTCTTGTTCTTCTTCTTGGTCTTCTTCTTTCTTCTTCTTTTCTTCTTCTTTTCTTCTTCTTCTTCGTCTTCTTTTCTTAGCTTCTTTTTCTTTTTTCTTCTTCTCTTCTTTTCTTTTCTTTTCTTCTTCTTCTTTTCTTCTTTCTTCTTCTTCTTCTTCTTTCTTCTTCTTCACTTTTCTTATTCTTTTTTTTCTTCTTTCTTCTTATTCTTATTCTTTCTTCTTAGTCATATTCTTTTCTTCCTTCTTTTCTTCTTTTCTTTTCTTCTTCTTCTTTTGTTCTAGAAGTAACATATATTACAAGTTGGACTGTGCGTTTATTCTGCTCCTTGCCAAGGAAAGAATTATCATTTCTGTAAGGAATGGGCCAATAAGTATTTTTTTATCTTTGTTACTGGATTAAATACGATGTTGGAATTAAGCAAAGTCTTTATGGAATATAAACAAAAATGAAATTTCATTGTGATTGGAATATGGCAATTTATTGGGTTCTTTTATAGAAATCACCAACTGTTCAATGTTTTGTAATAACCATTAAATGTTTATTGCTGCACAAAATTATAAGATGTACCACTTTCTAACACAGATTTTTAAATCGTGATAGTTTAATGTGGGGGACATTGTATATAGTTTTGATAAGTGTTTAATAATAATTTTTTGAGGTCATACTATGTTATCTAATAGTATATAGAAAATCACATTATAATGTGGGGCTGTATTTTATATTGCTTTTTACAATGATCCAGTTTTCAATACTGTCTGGTGACCTGCCATCAAAACTTTTTTAATTCTCAATTATATGGCAGACCACTCAGAGAAAATGTTTAATTTTTGAATCACATTCTTTGCTTGTTAAATTTGATATTGTCACACGATTTAGTGTGACTAATTCTAAAGTTAAGATATTTTAATGGCTGAAGTGGTGATTAGTGAAAACGCGTGTTGTAAAAATAATTAATGCATTGTGAAATGATAAACACTTCTGCTATAAGAATACAGTTTTGTCCTTTCCAACGTTTTGAAATTATGATGTATTATAGAAGAAACCATATTTTTTGTGGTTTGATTAATTGGAGATCATCATCATCATCATATCGTGTCGCGCCAGTGGTGGATCCATTGGATGGCTTCAGGGGTGCAGCCTCTCAGGTCCATATCACTGATATGTGGTCCAAGTTCGCACTCGTGAAGGATGTGGTCCATGTTTTGAGCCATTAGTCCACATTGACATCGGCAGTCTGAAGAAAGTCCCCAATTTTGTAAGGTTGTTTGGTCTTCCCCACTTTAGACTTGCCCTGTTCAGTGTCAACAATCTTTCCTGGGGAGATATTACTCCGCTTGGCAGTTTTCTACAAGGGAATGGAAAGAAGCTAACATCACAGCCATATTCAAGAAGGGAGACAGAAAAAATCCAGAAAACTACAGACCAGTGAGCCTGGACATCTGTCGTCTGCAAGCTCATGGAAACAGCTGATTAGAGAAGAAATGGTTGATCATATGACCAAGAACAAACTATTCAGCAAAGATCAACATGGTTTCATGGCGGGAAGGTCTACAGTAACAAACCTACTTGAAACAATGGATGACTGGACGAGAGACCTGGAATTAGGCAACAATTTAGATGTCATATACCTCGACTTCAGAAAGGCATTTGACAAAGTTCCACACTGGCGCCATCAACAGAGAGACTGGTAAAAAGTGGAGTTAAAAGGGGGTTGGGGGGAAAAGGGTTTTTCCAAATTTTATATTTTTTAAATTGCCAGACAATCTATCATCTAAATGAAAATTTTTGCCGTTGATACTAAGCTCTATGGATTTAGCTAATACAGAAGAAAAAAAAAAACCCCTTTAAACAAAAAGTTTTAAAAAGCTTGAAAAAATGGTCCAAAATATGGAAGATGGGGGTTCAATGTAGATAAATGTGCAGTTTTTCACCTAGGAAAAAAAAAACAGAGAAGCAAACAAATAAAATGAAAAAAAAACCCCCCCTGCAAAACCCAAAAAGGGGGAAAAAGACCTGGGAGTATTTATTGATAGGAAGCTAAACTTCAAAAGAAAAATTAAAGATGTTCAATCAAAAAGGCTAAAAAAACACTGGGAATAGGAAAAAAAAATTTCCCAAGAATCTGAAAACAAAACCATAAAACCATCACAAGACTATGGTTAAAATAAAAAGCTGGAATATGCTAACTGCATAGTATCCGAAGTTT
>NW_027629038.1:0-2733 GCF_034508935.2 Berghia stephanieae | reverse complement strand
ATTTTTAAAAATTTTGGATTTTAAGATTTTTATTTTTTTGTTTTTTTGGGGGGGGGGGGGAATTTTGAGATTTTTTCAAATTTCCGGTTTTCAACGAAAAAATCTTAATTTTTTTGTTAAAAGTCCTTTGAGCTCTTCAAAATTTTACAATGAAAAAATAAAATTTTGGGTTTTTTTAAAATTTTCTTTTTTTTCAGTTTTTGGGTGAAATTTTGACGTTTTTTAAAATTTTCCAAAATTTTCGAAATCGATGAAATCTTAATTTTTTGCTTGAAATGCGTTTTAAAACTTTTTGATTTTTACAATGGAAAAAAATAAAAATTTGGATTTGATTTTTTTTTTTTTTTCACGTTTTTTTTGGTTTTAAATTTACGATTTTTTAAATTTCCGATTTTAAAAAACCTTTTAAATTTAAATTCAAATTTTTGCTTGAAAAGCCCGTTTTGAGTCTTTCGATTTTCACAATTTTTAAAATTAAATTTTGGATTTAGTTTTTTATTTTTTTCACGTTTTTTTTTTTTTAAAATTTGACATTTTTTAAAATTTCGAGTTTTCAAACGATGAAAATCTTCATTTTTGCGAAAATCCTTTTGGGAGCATCTTGTTTTTTACAATTTTTAAAAAATTAAATTTTGGGTTTTTTTAATTTTTCCCATTTTTCCACGTTTTTGGTGAATTTGACGATTTTTTAAAATTTTCCCAATTTTTCGAAAATCGATAAAATCTTGATTTTTGCTAAAAAAAGGTCATTTTGAACGCTTTCGATTTTTCCAATGTTGAAAAAAATTTTTTTGGATTTTAAAGTTTTTTTTTTTTTTTACTTTTTTTTTCTTTAAATTACGTTTTTTTCAAATTTCCGAGTTTTAACAGTATGACAAAATCATCGTTTTTTTTGCATAAAAGACCCGTTTTGAGCATTTTCGAGTTCACAATGTTTAGAAAGTAAAATTTTTAAAAGTTTCCAGATTTTTCTTTTTTTTCGGGTTTTTTTTTTTTTTTGGGGGGGGGGGGGGGGGGAATTGCGATTTTTTCAAATTTCCGGTTTTCGGAAAAGAGGGAATCTTCTTTTTTTTGTTAAAAATAGTCGCTTTGGCATTTTCAAGTTTTACAATGATCAAAAATTAAAATTTTGGTTTTTTAAAAATTTTCGATTTTTCCACGTTTTATGGTTAATTTTTGACGATTTTTTCAAATTTTCCGAATTTTCGAAATTATGAAATTTCAAAATTTTTGCATGAAAAGTGTTTTTAAAGTTTTTCGATTTTCACAAGGGGTTTGAAAAATAAAAATTTTGGGATTTTAAGTTTTTTGTTTTTTTTCACTTTTTTTTTTCGGTTTAAATTTTTCGTTTTTTAAAATTTCCGAGTTTTCACAGTATGACAAAATCATCGTTTTTTTTGCTGAAAAGTCCGTTTGAGATTTTCGAGATTCAAAAGTTTAGAAAAAATTTGGGAGTTTCCGTTTTTTTATTTTTTTCATTTTTTTTTTTTTTGAGGGGGGGGGGGGGGAATTTGACTTTTTTTTCAAATTTTCCGAGTTTTGACAATCTAGGGAAATTTTCCCAATTTTTGCTGAAATATCGACTTTTGGCATCTTCAGAGTTTTACAAGTTAAAAAATTTAAAAATTTGGGGTTTTTAAATTTTTTTCGATTTTTCCACGTTTTTGGGAAATTTTGCGATTTTTTCAATTTCCCATTTTCGACAATCTGATAAAATTTTGAATTTTTGATGAAAAGTCGATTTTGAACGTCTTTGGGGGTTTTCAAAATGTTAAAAAAATAATAATTAGGGTTTAGTTTTTTTGATTTTTTCACGTTTTTTTTCGGTAAATTTTGACGATTTTTTCAAATTTCCGGTTTTCAACAGTATGCAAAAATCATCAAATTTTTGCATGAAGAGCCCCGTTTTGAGCATTTTCGGTTCACAATGTTTAGAAAGTAAATTTTTGGAGTTTCCGATTTTTCACGTTTTTTTTTTTTGGGGGGGGGGGGGTGGGATTTGACGATTTTTTCAAATTTCCGAGTTTTCGAACAATTGATGAATCTTCATTTTTGCTTGAAAATAGTCGACTTTAAGCATCTTCGAGTTTTACAATGTAAAAAATTTAAATTTTGGATTTTGAATTTTCGTTTTTTCACGTTTAGGGGGGAAATTTTGGGACGATTTTTTCAAATTTCCGAATTTTCGACAATCGATGAAATCTTCGAATTTTTGCATGAAATAGTCGATTTGAACGTCTTTCGAGTTTCACAATGTGAAAAATAAAAATTTTGGGAGTTTCCAGATTTTTGATTTTTTTCACGTTTTTTTGGTGAAATTTGACGATTTTTTCAAATTTCCGAGTTTTCAACAGTATGACAAATCTCGAATTTTTGCATGAAAGATTCCGTTTTGAGATTTTTCGAGATTCCAATGTTTGAAAGTAAAATTTTGGGATTTCCAGATTTTTCATTTTTTTATTTTTTTTTTTTTTTTGAGGGGGGGGGGGGGGGGGGAATTTGACGATTTTTTTCAAATTTCCGGTTTTCACAATCTGATGAAATCTTCTTTTTTTTTGTTTGAAATAGCGCTTGAGCATCTTCAGGTTTTACAAGATCAAAAATTTAAAATTTTGGTTTTTTTAATTTTTCGATTTTACGTTTTATGGTGAAATTTTGACGTTTTTTTTTCAAATTTTCCCCGAATTTTCGACAATCTGATGAAATCTTCAAATTTTTTGGGAAAAATGAAAG
>NW_027629037.1:0-2736 GCF_034508935.2 Berghia stephanieae | reverse complement strand
CTGTTTTTCTTGCTTCTTCCAAACTTCATTTTTCTCTCCTCACCTCTCTTCACTCCCTCCATCCCCGCATTTCTCCAGCGTTGCGGTCGTCAGCAAGCGATCCCAGGTGTTTGAGTCGATGCTGTCAATTTATGTCTCGTTTGCGGGACATCTTTAGAAGCGCAGAGCTGGACGGCCAGTTGGTCGCCGTCCAGAACTAGTTACCGTACTGATGTCTTTGGGTATGCGTCCATCGTCCATCCTGTGTACGTGACCAACCCATCGCAACGTCGTGGCAGAGCATGAGATGCATACTGAGGGAGTTGCTCTTTCTAGCACTGAATTGTTAGTGAGTCGTCCTGCCCCCTGATGCCAAGGTTCGTCGTAGACAGCGAATGTGGAAGTTTTCCAGGCGGTTCCCCTGTCTGGATATTTGTCCAGGATTCACTGCCATACAGTAGGCTACTGAGTAACATCCCTGGTATACTCTGAGTTTGGTATTCAAAGTGAGTTAGTTGTTGGTCCACACTCTCTTGCTCGTTGTGCCATGAAGCGGCAGCTTTGGCGATGCGTTGTTAATTCTGCATCAAGTGAGAGGTTGCTGGTGTGGTTGTGCCGGTATGTGAAGTGATAAGTGACTTTAGCTCTCGTTGTCAATGTAAATTGTTGGTATGAGGGGACATCTGACACATTACATTTGTTTTCTTGATGTGATCGTCAACCGATTCCCGCATGCGTGGGAAACTGTCCATCAGTGCTGGAGGTCTTCCTCGGTTATGCGCGCATAGAGCTGCATCATCTGCAAATATCATTTCCTTATGGGGGACTGTGCGAACCTTGGTCTTTGCTTCAGCGTGCAGATTGAACGGGCTTCCATCACTTTGGTGTGTAAGTGGACCCCTTCTGGGGACTCTTTGAATGCAAACTTCACAGTAAGGAAAAAAATATCCCAAAACAAAGTCGGTGCGAGGACACAGCCTTGTTTCACGCCGCTGCGCATGGGGAAGGGTTCAGAGGCTCACCGTCGTAGCTAATGGTGCCCTTCATGTCGTCGTGGAATGAGGAGGACAGCCATTCTTCTTTAGCAGCTGGAAAGGCCCTTCCTGCTTACAAGGTCAAATGCCTTTGTCAGGTCAATAAATGCAATGTAGAGGGGCATCTGCTGTTCTCTGCATTTCTCCTAAAGTTGAGTATGAGAAGATCATGTCCACTGTCGACCTCTTGGCTCTGAAGCCACACTGCAACTCTGGGTAGATACGTTCGGCGGGGAAACTTGCAGTCGAGCGAGGACAACGCGCGCAAAGACTTTCCCCACAATGCCAGAAAGGGGGAAATTTCCCCCTTTTGTTATTACGTCACTACGGTCTCCCTTGTTTTTGTAGAGGGTGATAATTCTTGGCATCGCGCATATCCTGGGGTCCCTTGCCTTTTTCTCCAGAAAAGACTAGGAGTTTATGTAGTGGTTCCAAGAGGGCTGGCTTTCCAACTTTGATGATTTCGGGTGGAATGTGTCGTCACGGGTGCTCTCCCACAGGCCAAAGCATCGATTGCTTTGCTGAGCTCCTCCATAATTGGTTCTGCGTCTAGTTTTTCCAGTACAGGCAGTTCTTCAATTGGTCTAACGCTTTTTGGGTGACAGAGTTTTCTCGGGCGTAGAGCTCCAAGTAGTCTCTACCCATCTTTCCCATCTGCTTGTCCTTGTCTGTGATGGCTTCCCTGTCTTGATTTAATAGGCGCAGTTTTCTTGTAGATTTGCCTGTCGCCTGTTTGATGCCTCATACATGGTTTATGTTGCCATGTCAGACGCTTGCTGGATGTTGTCCGAAAACTGAAGCCAGTAGTTGTTGGCGAAGTCGTGCTGTTTGCTGTGCTTTGCTGCGTGCAGCTCGCAACGCTGCGGGTTCCCTTGATTTGGGTTTTTTGTTTATAGCTGACAAGTGCGCTGCGTTGGCATCAATGACTGGCTCCATCTCAGTATATTGGCTTCAACCAATCATTGTTCCTGTGCTCCTTTTTCCCTTTATGTCAGTACTCCCAGTGCTGTAGATGGCGTTTCTAAGAGAGTTCAGCTGTCCTGTGCGTTTTGTTCTGTTTTCTATGAGCTGTGTCGAGATTCTTCTCAAGTTGCTCGTTGAACTTATATTTTTTTCCCCGGAAAGCTGTCTTGCTGATTTTGTTCCTGGGCTGGCCTTTCTCTTTGAGTGATGAAGTTTCTTTGGTGTCAGTTTCACCCTTGTGGCAACCAAAGAGTGATCTGTGCCCGCAATCAGCGCTTTGATAGGACTGGTGTTGCAAACATTTTTAAAGAGAATCGCGCTTAGTGATGATCATGTCCGCTGATGCCAGTGTTTTGACCTTGGATGTCTCCATGACACTTGTGAATGCCTTTTTTCTGGAGTAGGTGTTCGTCAGCATAGTTTGCGATAGCAGCAGAGTTCAAGAAGCCTCTGCCCATTCTCATTAAATTTTCCTATCCCGTGGTGCCCCAAAACGGTTGGCCATGATCTCTGTCGGCACCAACTCGCGCATTGAAGTCGCCAAGAAGGTAGATGTGTCACTTTGGGATATTGTTGACAATGGCTTTAAAATTTTGTAGTTTGTATTAGTGGGTAGTAGTAGTAGTGTGTAGTAGTAGTAGTTGTAGTATATTTGTAGTGAGTGTAGTTGTAGGAGAGGTAGTTGTAGTAGTAGAGAGTAAGTGTTAGTAGTATTTTAGTAGTAGGTAGTATTAGTAGTAGTAAGTAGTAGTAGAAAAGT
>NW_027629036.1:0-2737 GCF_034508935.2 Berghia stephanieae | reverse complement strand
TTGTGATTGACCAACGGGGAGTAGGGGTAAAAAGAAAAAAGTTCATCGACGTCCCCAACTCAAAATTTTCAAAAAAAGGGTTTTTGTTTTAAAATTTATTGTGGGGAAATATAGAAATTTTATGCGTTTTGGTTTTTTTAAAAAAGCTCATAACTTTTTTGCCATCCGAAATTTTAAAAAACGGACCCAACCCACACAAAACTGTGTTTTTACCCCCAGGGAACGTTTTATAGTCAAGTTTTAATTTACATTTTCCAAGTTGGAAGAAAATTAAAAAATTTTCATAAATGCGGTTTGAAAAAAAAAACAAAAACCCAAAGACCTAAATTTGACGTCATCTTCGAACTTTTCTGTAGTTGACCATACCCCCCTTTTTGTGATAAAACCAAAAGCTAGAGGTGCCTAAATCTAAAAGATGGTAGAAAGAAAACGGAGTAAACCCCTTATATATGAATAACTTTTCCCTATTTTATTTCTATCCATCCCATTTCATGACATGGCATTGATTGTCAACAGAAACATAAACAGGAAATTCCCTAATTTATTTCCTTGTTTAGTTATAGTTTTGATATATAGTCTTGAATAGAATTTTTTTGAACGGAAAATTTAAATTTTTAAAGGGAAAATTTCCATTGTGTAAAAGAACTATTATTTTTTGATGATAAAATAACACTTGATAGTGCCAAAATCCACTAAAATGCTAAAGGTTTTAAAAGGGGTGTGCCCAGCAGCGACGTAACATGAAGAATGAGACATCCGCCTGTTAGGTTTTTTTTAAAATTTTTTTCCCGACAGAACCTGTTATGTTAAGGGCCAGGTACCCATTTTACCATGATACGGTGACAGAAGGTGAGTAAAGACCCTTTTTCCCAAAGGAAACCTAGTGTATACCAAAAGACCACTATGGCAAAACATTTGCCAGAGAATCATTTCAAGTTTTGGGTCGATTGTCCTTAGGATGAAGGATCGTTGACCCTTCCTGGATGGGTAAATTTTTCATCAATCCATCGTTTTGAATCTTTTTTTAAACCCCCCCCCCCCCCCTTAAACACACACACACCCCAAAACACACAACACACACACACACACACACCCCAACCATTAAAATTCATCCTTTCCGTGTGACTCTTTGTATTTGATAAGAAATGGAAATTTTATTTGGTTTTACCTGAGCACAAAAGATCTTTGCTAGACCTGCCGTCAAATAGACTAATCTTTGTAAGGGAGGATATTTTAGATTGTTTATTAATTTTCTTTATATAACGTTATTATTTGGGTCATTTGATCTTTTTTTTTTTCCAAAAGGAAACCCATATTCTTCTTCTTCTTCTTTTCTTCTTCTTTTTCTTCTTCTTTTTCTTTTTTTTTCTTTTTCTTCTTTTTTTTTTTATTTTTTATTATTTTATTATTATTATTTTTTTTATTATTTTATTATTTTATTATTATTATTTTATTATTTTTATTATTTTTAAATTCTCATCTCGTCGTCTCATCATCATTTTTTACTATTATAACATTCCTTTTTTTTTCTTTTTCAAAACTTATTGGAATTTTTTTGGTTTTTTTTTGTCTTAAAAAATCAATTTAAAATTCGGGCTTTTTTCAAAAAAAACTTTCAAAAGTGACAGAGAAAAAATTAAAATAAGTATAGAAAAGAATTAAAATGTTACCAAAAAATCAACACACAAAAAAAACATACGTCATCGATCCAAAATGGGCCCCATAAGGAGTACTTAGAGACGAGACGGGTATGGCATAAGAGCAAAGGGGAAAAAACCGGAAGAAAAACGCAATGATGCCTAAGATGGCTGGATTGGAAGGGCAGTTACAATAACGGCATTTTTTCAAATGAAGATAGTATTGTGGGACCTTTTTTTTAAACCGGGGAATTTTTCAGGTTGGTTTCCCCTCCTCTCTCTCTCTCTCCTCTCTCTCTCTCTCTCTCTCTCTCTCTCTCTCTCTCTCTCTCTCTCTCTCTCTCTCTATCCTCTCTGTGCTCTCTTTCCTCTCCCCCCCCTTTCTCTCTCTCTCTCTCTCTCTCTCCCTTTTTTCTTTTTTCTCTACCCCTCTCCCTCTAAACCCTTTTTCTCTCTCATTTTCTCTCTTCTTTTCTCTCTCTCTCTCCTTTCCTCTTCATCTCTCTGTGTCTCTCTTTTCCCCTCCCCCCCCTTCTCTCTCTCTCTCTTTTCCTTTTCTTTCTTACCCCTCTCCTTTTATCTCTCTCTCTCTCTCTCTCTCCTTCTCTATTTTCTCTCTCACGCACGACCCCCCCCCCCACCCCACACACATCAAGAACAACCGCCCACAATTTATTTAGGGGATATTCGCCGACAACCAATATTATAAGGGGGAAGGTATTTTATAATCGGTTTCAGTTTTTTACACATCTCCATCACTTAGTTAAGCCCAGGTTATTACAACCTTTTGATCACCCATTAGGCTTTGATTGCTGGATCTGTCTTAATTAAGAAAAATTTAAAAGATAGATAAAATAAGGAATGTTAAAAATGGATAAAATATAATGTTGGATCATTCCACTTCGCAAAGGTCCTCTTCGACCTTATACTATCAACATTTCAGAACTGAACCCCCCCCCCCCCCCCCCCACACAAAACACACCCCATTATCCAAAAATGCAACATCCCCCCCCCCCCCCCCCCCCCCCCCCCCCCCCCCCCCCCCCCCCAACACACACACACACACACACACCCCAGTTATTCAAAAATACAACACCTCC
>NW_027629035.1:0-2741 GCF_034508935.2 Berghia stephanieae | reverse complement strand
GAGCCACGCTTCACCGGCCAGGGCGGAGTTGTCGTACCAAAAGGTCGCAGGTTAAAACCCCCCACCACCGCCGCAAAAAATTTTTTTTATTCTCTATTGTCTTCTGGCACTTTTCTATTCACTTCATATCTTTTGTTCCCAAACATAAGTCCCTGCTCCACTCACTTTTCTGAATTAAAAATTCCCCCCAAAAAACCGGACCCATACTCAAGGGCTCAATCTTTTCCCTATGTTATATGTTTGTGTTGAAAATTGGGGCTATTAAGCTTAACTGCTGGCCCAAAATTTTTCCCGCGATGGTGGTGACGAACAATCGGGGGTCCAAGAAGTGGGTGAGAGAGGGATCTAGTAATGACTTTGAGTTTGAAACAAATTTATTTTTGTGTTCGTGGATGGGCCTCAAAAGGGTAGAGCCACGCTCTCACCGCCAGGCGGAGTTGTCGTACCAAAAAGGGTCCAGGTTCAAACCCCACCACCGCCGCAAAAAAAAAATTTTTATTCTCTATTGCCCTTCTGGCACTTTTCTTTTCCCAATTTCATATCTTGTTGTTCCCAAATTCTCGGCACCCAAATGTATAACGCGGTTGCTTCCAGGTTTTTTTTTTCATTCTGAATAAAGTCAAGCGATTTTATGATGATTATTGCCCCTGGATTGTTATCCCAAAAACTAATTTTAAAAAAACCCGGCATTGTGTCACAGACAAGGCACTTCACAGTCAATCCCCCAGCTGTATTCCAGCTGTGAATGAATATTTGGGTTTTAAGGTCAAAAGCGGGAATTTTGTTTTTAAAAATGCTGAACAAAAGTCGACGTGCAAATTTTACTTATGGGAAATGTGTGCATTGTGGGACTAGTGAAATGAAAAATTTAAACAAATTTAATTTTGTAATGTAATGTTATTTAAATTTATTTAATCGTAATTTTGTGTTTGGATAATGAAGAATTTCCACCATCTTCATAAAGCCGCTTAGGACAACAAAGTTTCAAAAAAAATATTAAGGGCATAGTGCCCTTTGGGTACTCAGTTCACGATGATTTAGGGCAGACACTAAGCCTGATCGATAAACTCGACCCCATACATATTATTTTCCCATAAACACAAAAATATGTTTGTTTATTTCCTTAATAAAAATAACCCTTACAATTAAAAGGCCCTTTGGGTATTTTAATTTGTCATTGTGAAACCCCATCTCTTGATTAAAAAAATTTTGATAACGAAACGGTGAAAAGGGAAAAAGGGTTTTAAAAATTTTTAACGATCAAACAGTGGAGGGGAGTTTTCATTTTCCCAAAATAAGCAGTCAACAAATTTTTCGGGGACAGGGCCTAGCTATCCCTTTCTCAATTTCGATAATGGCAATTTTAACCCGGTGTACAACACTCAATCGACTGAACAGCGTTTGTCTCCTGATTTTTGGGGAAAAGCGAAAGTAGAGATTGTTACTTCAAATAACTTTAAATTTTTAGGATTAACGTTGCTTGGGAGTTTTCAAAAAGACTACAGAGGTATCAATTGAGTTAAAACCCCAATAACGTCCATGTTTTTTTGTTCCATCCCTACCGAATTTTTTTTAAATGTTAATTATTGGCTCTGCCCGGGCCCCTGGGCCCTGCTCAGACTCAGTCTATTGTCTATTGTGGCCTATCAACCGAGTCGTCATCTTTTTCCTGCAGATAGATTCCAGTTCCTCCCCCCAAGTTGTGTAGATCTGTCTCATTTTAAAACTCTAGAAAAAACCCTTGATTCTAGTATTTTATTTCTATCTAATAGACATTCCCATTGTTTTTGTTTTCCGCTGCCATTTTGTTTTGTGAAGTTTGCCAGGTGAAAGAAATTTAATCTTGGGTTTTTTTCTTTCTTTTACTTTGGCAAATTTGGGTTTGTCTGGGCCCGGGGGAATTTATTTTCTATTGGGGTTATCATGTCTTAGTAAAATGCAGTAGTAATAGTAATATTGCTAGAGGCTTGTTTTTCCCTATTTTTATTAAAAATCGGGGTAGTTAAAGTAAGGGAAAGGTACACGGTAACCGGCACTACCCTCAGGATCTTCATCCCGGGGAAACATACATATACGGAAAACCTTGTTCTGCTTTTGGGAGGGGGGGGTGAGGGGCCTTTGTCTTTTTCTTTCTCCTCCCCCCCCCCTCCCCCTTTGTGTGTGTGTTGTTTTTGTGGCAGAATGAAACAGATGGCCAAATGCGATTAAATTGGCCAAACAGAGAATCAAAATTTTGGTATTAACCCACTCCCCGGTCTTGTCATTACCCTGGGCCCTAGTGGAGACAAATCCTTAGTATTTGAAAACCCAGTAGAAGTTTTCGTTTTACCATGAATGCAAAGGGGAGGGGATGACACTTCATGACAAAGAGAGAGAAGAAAAAAAGGGGGGGGGGGCATGGGGGCAAAATAAAAGAAACAATAGGTCCCTGATGACGTAGATCAAAGGGTGATACGGAGGTGCTTTACGAATGGTGTGTGCAATTTTAACCTTTAAAAGGAACACTGATTTTTTTTTCATCCAGATAATAGTTTCCGTATTGTTAATGCGGAATAAATCGTTTCCCCAATTTGCTATAAACCACAGCATGTCTTTTTAAAGAGAAATTAAGACTAAGATCGGTATTAGGTTAAAAAAGATTTGGCCCAAATTTAATGGGTTAAAACTATTTTTTGATTAAAAAAAATAACACAGAGAGGAAAAGGAAAAGAGAGAGAGAGAGAGAAACCATCCTTTGCTTG
>NW_027629034.1:0-2746 GCF_034508935.2 Berghia stephanieae | reverse complement strand
CTCTTTTTTATTTTGGGGGGGCCCCCCCCCCCCCTTCTCTCTCTCTCTTCTCTCTCTCTCTCTCTCTCTCTCTCTTCCTCTCTCTCTTCTCCTCCCCTCTTTATCTATCTCTCTTTTCTCTTCTCTCTCTCTCATCTCTCTCGCTCATCGTTGTAATCGCCCGTCATAGTAATGGTAGTATAGAAGTAGTGATAGTAGAATTTGTAGTAATATTTTGTAGTAGTAGTAGTAGTAGTATTTAGTAGTAGTAGTAGTAGTAGTAGTAGTAGTAGTGGTAGTAGTAGTAGTAGTAGTAGTAGTAGTGGTAGTAGTAGTAAGTAGTAGTAGTAGTAGTAGTCGTAGCAGTGGGAGGTAGTATATTTAGTAGTGTAGTAGTAGTAGTAGAAAGTAGTAGTAGAAATTTAGTAGTGTAGTAGTAGAAGAAGAAGTATAATAGATTGATAGTTGGATGGATTGATGACCAAGTTGATCGACATGAAGTTCACAGTTTTTTCACACCCAGGGATTTTAATCGATGTATTAGATCACTTGAAAAAGTCAATTATGTGCTTATTTCCCTTGAAATTTCTGATGTAACAGGGATCGGCGAAAAACAGGATTTTGCTCTGGTCCCACCACCCCTGTTAATCAGGTTTCCATGTAAGTTGATAATGTGCTCTTGGAATTACTAGTCCGTTGGCTTAGCGGCCCGATCCGTGCGTTTTGTGCATTTTTTGTAACCAGCAAAAAAAGGACACAAATTGGTGCAGAAAATATGAAGATTCAAAAAAATAGCTCCAAATACACTTATTTTTATTGAAAGACCTTAAAAATTTGTCGTAAAGATAGTGAAAACGCGCGCTTTGTGACTTTTTTTTGGGGGCTAGATGACAAAAGCATAAAACAACATTCTCACCTATTAAGAAAAATTTTGATTAGTTTTTGATCGGGAGATATGTTTCTTTTAATGTTTCCATTATTATTTACCAAAATATCTTTATATATGTTTAAATAGATTTTTTTCGTCTTCTGGCCTTAGAAAAAAAAACTCCAAAAAAAATTGTCATTTTTCTGTCGTGCAACAAAAATAGGAGTCATAAGGGCGACCCATCCTTTATAAATATGTTACAACGATTGTCTGAGCATTTGTAAACGGGGGAAAAAAACAAGGCACTAAAACAATTAATTTAAAGCACTTAAAAGAGATTTCTCTCAACCAGTGTGTACAGTACAATTGTGCTAAATCAAAAATGGGGGATGTCAACCCCCCCTACCCTTGGGAGATAACAACTCCATCTACCGACAATGGTATAATGTGTTGTCTAAAAAATAGCTGAGATGAGTCATGGTTTTTGCCAACCAGAAAGAAAGGTCTTATTGATAAACTGTCTGATCGGGTTTATGAATTTCCTATGATAGGGTAAACGATATCACAGCTGAAAGTAGAAATAGAATTTGGCAGTTTTATAAAGAGACAAGTATTCTCTCCCCTCCAAGAGCTCTCAAAAATACATTTACAATAATAGCAGAAATCGATAACATGCATCACAACCCATCTTCATCTGAAATTTTTTCACGGAGGGGGATAAGCCGATTCAGCACATGGGTAAAAAAAAAAACCAAAATCGCGAAATATATTTAAAAGGACAATGTAACAGAAGAAAAGGGCCGCCCCTAACCAAAAAAGCTATCCACCCACCCCACCCCTTTCAGTTTTTAAAATGCCTTAATACCATTCCCAAAAACCAAATGAAAATTTTGATCCAAATGGCAACTTTTTCCGGAAACCCTACATTATAACGGGTTGAAAAAGTTTGGGGGGAAATTCAATTGTTAAAAAGGAGAAGATTGAAGGGTTTGGCCCATTTTTAGGGTAATTCAATGAAAACCTTTTTTAAAAACTGCCCCATAAAAGTTTTTCCCTTTTTTAAATAAAAATATCCATTCCTCATTTAAAGGGTTCCCGCCATTTTTTTGACTTTGGGTCAAATCTGCTCTTTTCTTTTTAATCAACCCCACACAACCTTATCAACCAGTATATGCTTTTAGCAAAACAATTCAATGGTTGATGCCCAAACGAAGTATGGTAAAGACAAATTTAAATTTTTAAGATGGGTTTCCCCATAAAGGAAATGTTATCTTGAAAATACTTGGGGAAAAAGGTTTGGGGGAAAACGGGTGGGGAAATACTTTAAATTTTTCAGCTAATGGGTTTCATCCCGGGAAAAACTGATCATTTCCAGCTGGAAAATCATGTCAAGCGTTTTTCCGGGTTGTTCACCAGGCTCAATTTTTTGCCAATTTTTTTACTAAAACTCCAATCTTGGGAAAAGTTCCCCCAAAGGAAGGAAAACCTTTTCGTATGGCTCTGCAGAACCCCGAAAATCGGAAAAAGTGTTTACTAATGGCCCCAAAGCCATTTTGTCCCACGGGCCCCTTTTTTGACCCTTTTTTGCAAGCAAAAAAAAGATAATTTTTTCCTTTTTGGGTTTAAGGGAAATCCCAAAAAGTTTAAATGTGTCCCCCGGTTATTTCTATGGATAGCAAAAAATTTTGTACTTTGGGGTTTCCCGTTTCCTTCATTCTCTTATGTTCTTAAACTATGACCCTGTCTTTTCCCAAAAAATTCATGGGGTGGGGATTTTGTGTCTACAAAAACAGACAGAGCTTTTTCCCTTTTTTTGATGATCAGCTAATAGAAAAATAAAAAACTTATCAAGTCAGAAGGGGGAAACTATGTGTATCTTTGATAAAGAATCTGCTCTAC
>NW_027629033.1:0-17309 GCF_034508935.2 Berghia stephanieae | reverse complement strand
TTGTTTGTACGTTGTTTGGGGTCTGCTATGCTCTTGGCTTCAACTGCAAAATTTTTCCAGGTGGGTTTGGGTTTTTTTAATGCTTTTAACAACATCAAGCAAATTTGGACCCCAAAAACAAGACCCGGTGGTAAGTCGTGGGAAAAAACCCTCCTTGGGTTTAAGGAAAAACTCTACACTTTTTAGCTTAGTTGAGACAGAATGTCCCTGTATAGTTGTGTGATAATTCAAACTTTTGTTATTTATTCTTATTTTAGTCAGCTATCCTGCGTGGACGTTGCTTCCCAAAACTTTTTTGCGAAACAGATTCGGTTTTCGCCAGTTATTTGTTGAGTTGTTGTCATTCCGCCATTAACTATATCTTTTTCCCCGCTTCTTGTTGGTCTATTTCTTTTCCCGTCCCCCCTTGTTGCAAAATGTGCTTTTCAAATGATTCGTGGCGGTCGTGTGGCCAAAATTGTTTTTTTTTCCCAAATTTCTTTAATTTTTGAAAAAGAATTGGTGATTTTTTTCCCGTTTCCTTTCGGACTTTTTTGTTTTTTTTGTTTTTCAGTCCTATTTTGAGCTGTGATCTTTTGCTCTCTGCTTGCTATAGCCCACGTTCGCACCCATATGTTGCAGTTGGGGGGAAAAACCCTTTTGAGGGTTTTGTTTGTGTTTGAATGCACTGCCCTTTCCAGATATTTTTCTCTTTTTTAAACTTTTATCTTGCCTTGCTAGTTCCCCCTGTCATATAGGAAGCCTAAAAAAGCAACTTCCATTATGTGATGATGATGTAGATGATGATGATAATTGTGTTTATGTGATGATGATGATGATGTATGATTATTATTATTATTTTATTATTTTATTTTATTATTTTTTATTATTATTATTTTTTATTTTAATAATGATTATCAAATTATTATTATTATTATTATTATTATTTTATTATTTTATTATTTTATTATTTTTATTTTATTTTTATTATTATTTTCATTTTATTATTTTTATTATTATTATTTTTTTATTATTATTTTATTATTTTATTTTTTTAATAATGATTACTTTTTTATTATTTTATTATTATTTCATTATTATTATTATTATTATTATATTATTATTTTATTTTTATTATTAAAATTTTTAATTTTTTTATTTTTATTAATTGTTTTTCTTTTGCTTTATTATTGACTTTTTTCTTACCGATTTGTTGATTTGGGCATTTATTTTTTGTAAGAGTATAATTTCAATTGCCTAAAAAAAAAACCCTTTTAATTGTTGTTTGCTGTAGAAAAAGGGAATGTCTGTCGGGGGGGGGGGGGGGGGGGGGGGTTTTTTAAGAAGCAAACTGTATGAAAAACGTGATGATTCTTTTCCGCGGATCCGCGAAATCGCGGTTTTCTTTTTCCTTTTCCCCGGTTTTCCTCCCCGATCCCCGATCCGCGGTTTTTCCTTCTTTCCTCCCCTTTTTCTTTTTTTTTTATAATAAATCTTTAAAAAATACCTCGTTTTTAAAAAAAAAAATTTTTAAAAAAAAAATTCCCTTTTATGGGCTCGGGCGTTTTTAAAATTTTCTCAAATGAAGCATCCCCGCCCCACTTTCCCGTGGGTGCAAGAATGTTCAGTGAGTTTTCCCTTTTTCCCGGGCTTTTTCTCCTTTTTGACTCTTTTTTTGGATTTATCATGATGAAGGCATGGGATCCCAACCCCAATTGTTCGTTTGGTAGAGCATCCCTCACTGCCAATGGGCGGCATTGATCTCTTGTGTAGTCGAGATTTTTTTTGACCCGTTATCCCCCCAGCTTTTATTTTAGTGGGTTATTAGGACGCGGAAAGTATAAGATAGCATACGGATAAGAAGACACAAATTGCCCATTTGGAAGTAAAACGGACCCCAAAACCCTAAAACTTGTGTAACCATGAACTTTTTTTAGTTGGTTAAAAGTTTAATGAGAATTACTCATAAAAAAGCGGTGGCAAAAAACAAAAAACAAGATCGAGTAGTCAACTTGAGCTATCTTAAGCTTGAATCGTTGTTTAAAAGTTGGAACCGGAATAAATTCGACTTTTGCCCCTGTCGCCCTTGTGACTTTTTTTTTTCAAGATCTGAAATGATGAATTCTGAAAGCTAAAACATGTTTGATGTTCAAGATATTGTGGTGGAAGCAAAAGGGGAAAAAAAAATCGTGACGTACACCTTGTGCGGCCATGTGGTTTGTGGTATGGACTCGCTTTCGGATCGGAAAGGTTCCCTTGGGGCGAGCTCCCCCGGCGCGTATTGGTCAATGGAAAAGGCTCTTTATCATATTCTCTCCCGTACTAATTGTAAATTAGTACCCGGCCGGTAAAAAGCGGGAAACAAATGTTTTTCGCCTAACAGGGTCATGGGCTCTTTCTACTGTTACATTTTGTGTTGGCAGGGCCCTTGGAAAACGTTTGAGAGGTTTAGTGGTATTGCACTTGTAAAAAATCCCTTTTTTTCCTACTCTTCCCGGTTTCAAAATCCGTGGAGGTGTATAGTAACCAGCCTTCCAAAGACTAATTGAATAGGTTACATAAAGGGAGCATAAATTTTAGTAGAGGGTGTTTTTTTGATAGTTCGAAGATGAGTCCCTTGGTCTCTGTTAGTTTTTTGCCATCCGCGTTTAGGGGTATTGCTCACTTAACGTATTTCCCGACTAATACTACTTACAAATTTTTCTTCTACTCCCTATACTACTATTTAACTTTTTACTTATATCCCATTTTAAAATATACTTATTAAATATACTACTTATTTTCTACTACTACAAATATATCCCCCCAAAATCCCCCAATTTTTTTTATACATTTCCCCCATTTTTTTTATTTTTAATACTTTTAAAATCTATATTATTTTATTTTTACTATAAAACTACTACTACTACTACTTTTTACTACCTACTTCTCTATACAACAAATTTACTACTTCTAAAAAACTAATTACTCTACTATTTTTAAATACTACTATATATATACTATACTTACTCCCAATGCTACTACTACTACTATACTACTACTATACTACTATACTATTTACTATTATATTTCTACTACTACTACTACATACTCTACTACTACTACTACACTACTCCATACTACTACTATTTACTACTTACTACTATACATTTACTATATACCTACTACTATCTATTTCTACTACTACTACTCTATTTTATATATACTACTACTATATACAAACCTTACTACTACTATTACTACTTTACTATATTATACTATTATATATATACTATTTACCACTGCTACTCGATTTTTACTACTATACTATCTATACAAATAACTACTACACTACTTTACTACTCTACTTACATATACTATTATACTACTATACTTTTACTCTCTATTACTACTACTATCTACTACTCTCTACTACTCCCCTACAAACTACTACTCTTACTATTACTACTACTATACTACATTTCATTTCTATATATACTAACTACCCAAACAAAACTCTACTATTCTACTTACTACTACTACTCTACTATACAAACCACTACTACTATACTACTACTACCAGTATACTACTCCCGTACTCTTATTTCTACTACATATATTTTCTACTACTACTACTTCCCCACTATCTACTACTACCATGCTACTACTAACTATACTATATATTTATAACTACTACTCTACTCTCCCACTATATTTCTATATACTTACTACTACTATACTCTACTTTTTCTTCTATTCTACTCCCTTTTATATTTCTACAAATAATTACTACTATATTTCTTTTTATATACTACTATCTACTACTACTACACTCTACTACTATTTTCCCTATTACTACTACATGTACTTTCTATCTACTCTATTTTATTTATTGTACGTTTTTCCACTACTTACTACTAATACTATTTCTTTTTATACAACTACTACTTACTCTACTATACTACTATTTTAAACTACTACTACTACTCATACTACCCCCTACTCTACTACTACTACTACAAAACTATACTATACACTCTATCCCACTATCTATATTTCCACTACTACTATACTTACTACTACACTACTTACTAACTACTCTCTACCACTATCTACTCCCTTTATACTACTATTTCTATACTACTCCCTTTACTATACTATTATATACTATTACTACTGCTTAACTATTTACTATACTATTTACTACTACTATATACTATCTATACTTTTATGAGTCTACCCCACTCCCATTATACTTAACAACAAAAAATAAAAACTAGATTCTCAACAACAACAACAACAACAACAACAACTACTACTATACTTTACTACTACTCTACTATACTATTCTACTATACTGTTCTATTTTCTTTTTCTTCTTTTCTTCTTCTTTTTCTTCTTTTTACTACTATACTATTATTCTACTATCCCACTACTCTACTACTACTACACTTCTACATGGCATACATTTTTTAAAAAGGTTCCCAAATTTTGTGTTGGGTTATAGAATATTTTTTTAATCAGCTTCACATTTTGAATAGATAATTTTCAGGGGTCTTTAAATTTATGAAAAATTATTAGCTATTTTCCTTTTTGTCGCTTTTTTAAATAATCAGGACAGTTTAAATTTGATTTAAAAACATTTTAAAAAATTCCTTTTTCTTTCGACAGGGGAATTTGTCTAAAGGGTCTATTCCCGGGAAGACTGGAAAAAACCAGGCGTTAGCTGCGGCAACGTGAAAAACTGAGCTAGGCGGGGGGTTACTGTTCAAACCGCACGCGCTCGGGTATTCGAACTCGGTCTTTGGGGAAAGACCGTAACTCTGAGCACGTACTCGCAAAATTGTAATTTTTTCGACTCGGTTTCTCGGTTTCGAGAAAAACCCCAAATTTTGATTCGGTCAAAAGACGTAAAGTTGGCACCCTTTGGATAGGCGCTAGTAATCGCAAAGTACCTCCTGTTAGATCTAAAAGACCCAACTACCCACTCATTGCTAGTTGAACAAGAGGGTCAGAATTATTCAAATATCGACTTCCCCGAAGATCGATCTTGGTCACTTGAGTGTAAAGCGATTACTCTACCAACTGAGCCATTCCATTTTCACTCCGGTCCGTCTTGCCCTCCTTTTGACTTTTCCCTCAGTCGGTCTCTTGCTTTATATAAAAAAGTGAGCGCAATTTACTCGTTTTAGTTGCCGAACCGTCCCGGGAAATCGAACGCAAAAATTTAATATCTCGTAATTAAATTTTCTTTCAATTTCCTACAACAAAGTGAAACACCCACACGGGTTCTTTGTTATTATTTTAGAACACCTTTGGTTTGATCAGTTCTAAAAAATGTTTTGAATTAGTAATATAATCGTTTTAGGTCACAGTAGTTTTGTTTGTTGGTTTGTTTCTGTGTTTGGTTGTGAATAAATTACAGAAATGTATTGCGTCTCTGACCACAAATTATTTACGAACAGGAGACGAAATTGAATGCACTCGTTTACAACCTTAGATATGGGAAAATCCCCGGAATGATCAAAACCCTGGGTTAAAGTGTTTACGAAGATGCTAGAACTAGAAGCGTGGACTGTAAAAAGCAATAGACAAAAATGAATATAATACCTAAGAACAAAAATCCCAAGCATTCAACGTTTCGGGTCAATCTCATCCTCAGCCATCGACAACAAAAAACAACAATTAAGACATAAATGCATACCTGAATTCCCGATTTTTCGACAGAGAAATTTTGTAGGTCCCCTTGTTGACTTTCCAAAAGTTTTCCTCAACAGAGAGGCCCTACAAAATTTCTCTGTTGTCAATCTGGAGTTTAGTAATGTTCTATGCCTTCATTGTTTTTTGTTGATAACTGAAGAAGATTTTTTATCCCAAAAAACGTTCCGTGCTTGGTATTTGGTTCGGTTTTTTTTTTGTTATATTAATTTTTGTTTCTGATTTTTACAAACTTTGGTTAAAAACCCTGATATTTTGTTTATGATTCCACAGGAATACCCTTTGTCGACGTCTGTTTTGTGCCTGGGTGATGATGGCCGCTGTTTTCATCAATGGCGGAACCCATATCTGGTCGCTTGAAGGCAGTCTGGACGAAGAACTCTTCCCGGGAAAGTAACAACTCTGGAATCGATTTTATGGCCGGCCATTACTGCATGAGTTATCTCCCTATGTCCGTATTTTACGTCCTTGCTGATCGGGAACTGAAAAAAAATAAGGTGGTACGGTTTTAAAAGGGGAGTATTTATTTTTACGCACACAAAACACCCCACACAACACACACACACACACATTATATATATAAAATATATATATATTTTATATATTTTTAAATTGGAAAATTTATATTTTATATTAGCTCTAACCATCATTATCGAACACTTTCGTACCTAAGAATACCCCCCAACACTCATTATATATATTATTTATATTCATATATATATTATATATATTATATATATTTATATATATATTTATATATTATTATATATATATATATTATATAATATATTTATATATATAATATATATAATAATCTCACTTCGTTTTTATTACTTTCTCCAAAACGAAGTGAGAATAAATAAATTATTCGCCCCAAGAAACGTCGAGCACCTTCGTGGTTTAGCTAACTCACCTCAACCATATATATATATGATGTCTGTTGAAATTCAGCAAGACAATTTTGCGGCGCTGCACTGCGGCTAGTCCAGTCTTATATTAAATTTTAGCCCATGAAGCACAAAACGTTTCACCTTTCATTACGAATAAAAGGAATATGATTCCTGAATATTTATTTTATTTTCACCTTTATGATTTTGTCCGTTCAGGTTCACCCGTTTCTTTGGCGACTTCCTCCCTCCTTACCGGAGTCATTTTCCCCCTGGCAATGTTTGGGATTTGACTTTATTCCCTGGTATGGCAATGTAAGTAAAGTAGTCTTGGGAACATCGGAACAAATACAGGAAACATTATCAAACTCACTCACAGACTTACACACAACCACACAAAATACACAACAAACAAACAAACAAACCCCACACCACACAACACCCCTTCCCTCCTTCCTTCCGGAGTCATTTTCCCCCTGGCAATGTTTGGGACTGACTTTATTCCTGGTATGGGCAATGTAAGTAATCGTAGTCTTGGGAACATCGGAACAAATACAGGAAAATTAGCAAACTCATCAAAACCTTACACACACACCACACACACACACCCATACACCCACAAACAAACAAAAAAACACCCCAAAACACACCCACAAACAAAAAAACAAACACACACACATTATACCCCCACAAACAAACAAACAAAACACACCCCAAAACATATAACCACAAACACAAACAAACACACACACACCCACAAACAAACACACACACACACACAATACACCCGCAACAAAAAAACCACCACACACACATATACACCACAAACAAACAAACACACACACACACACCACACACACACAAACACAAACACACACACACAACATACACCACACAAACACACACACACAAACACACACACACACAAACACACACACACTACACACACACAAACACACACACAAACACACACACCACACAAACACACACAAAACACAAACAAAACCAAACACACACAAACACACACACCCCACACAAACACACACACACAAACACACAAACACACACACACACAAAACACAACACAAACAAACACACACACACACACACACCAAGCAGCAAGTCACATTTTCTGTTAATTAATTGTGCGGCTATATGGTTTTTGTGGTACGACACTCGCTTTGGGATCCGAAGGTCCTGAGTTCGAGCCTCGCTCGGCGATAGATGAGTTTTTGGGAAAAAAGGCTCTTTACTTACTTTTCTCTCACCGTGAGTCCCTTTGGCCGTTAACATCGTTGTCTCTGTCCGAAAAAACATATAATATCCCCTAACAGGCATCATATCCCGTCCTAAATGTTAAGTGTTGCTGTTGGCCAGGGACCTTGTAAAGCGCTTTGGGCACGTTTAGTGAATATTTCTCTATTTAAAAAGCTACAAAAAGTCATTTATTACTCTGAGCTCCAAGTTGTTCATATTTCACCAACAAATTAGTCCATAATCTTCAGGAACATGACCAATAGACCAGCTTGAAAAAAAGAACGAAAATACCAAACACGGAACGTTTTGGGCTCAAAACTCCCTTCTTTTGATGATGATGATGACGATGATGATGATGATGATGATGATGATGATTATGATGATGATGATGATGATGATGATGATGATGGGTGATGATTTATGACGATGATGAAAGATGATTATGATGATGATGATGACGAGATGATGATGTGATGATGGATGATGATGATGATGGAATTTATGATGATGTGGGAGATGATGATGATGTGATGATGATGATGATGATGATGATGATGATGATGATGATGATGGAGATGATGATGGAGTGATGAAGGGGTGGAAAGATGATGATGATGATGATGACGATGATGGAGATGATGATGATGATGATGATTGGTGATGATGATGATGATTATGATTGATGATGATGATGATGATGATGATGATGTGATGATGATGGATGATGATGATGTGAGATGATGATGATGATGATGACAATGATGATAATGATGAATTTTGGTGTGGCGGATGATGTAGATTTTGACAGTGACATTCAATGATTAATTTAATGTTCCAACAGGTTGACAACTTCGACGACTTTTGGGATAAATTCAAAACGGGATATCGTTGCAACTTTACGTAAGTATCTATCGTCGTGTTTACGATTCAATAGGAGGATATGACATAGCGCAAAAAACCACTTGATAGGGCATAAACAAGCGTTATAAAGCGTCCCAAACACAATAAAAATTTGCCCTCCTCTTATCTCTTATTCGTCTATCAATTTTTTGACACATTTCACCATCATACTAGTGAGATAATAATATATAATAAAATAAATAATAAAAATAATAATAATAATATAATAATAAAAAATAATAATAATATATAATAATAATAATAATAATAAAAATAAAAATAATAATAATAATAATAATAAATAAATGCGCTTTCTATTCCTTGCATCTCAAAGAGGCCTTAAATAAAAATCCAATTTATTGAATAATATAAAATGTTTAAAACACAACATAATTAGCGTGACACAGATTACATGATTTTTAAATAAATAAGACCTATGAGTAAAAGTATTTCTTGAATGAAAATGTTTTCAGATCCCCGTTGAATGCCATTGCTTGCTTTTCTTTGATTTGTTGGGAGGAGGTTCGGACCTTTGGGCCAAATAATCTAAAGAGCGATAAACCGAAAGTGTTAGACTTTTCAAAAATATCTATCAGTATCTTTCACACCATAAAAAGGAAACAGAATTGTGACCCGTCGTCTCAAACGGTATTATGTCGGAACGAAACAGAGTGCTTAAAAGCCGAATTAAAGGGTCAAAAATATAAATTGTTGGCATTAGCACTATAAAATTGGTATCCATTCTCATCAATAAAACATTACAGACTCAACAAAAGTTGATATTTCTGGCTATTAATTCAATTTTCAACATCTTAACCACCCCGACTTAATACCGTTTTTAGGCGAAGGGTCACAATTAATTCCTTCATAAGACAATTCTTATTCACAATACAGACAGATGGAAATGTGGGTGTTTGAGACATTTCCCCAACTCAAAAGTACAGTATCTTTTCACACAATAAATAGAAAACACAATTAATTAGCCCTATTTTAATTAGTTTTTTTTTATGTTCGTTATAGGACGATTCTTATCCCCAATACAGATAGATAGAATGCGGTTTTTTGACAGTTTTTCTTATAATCAAAAATTATCACGGGTATCTTAAAAAACTATAAATAGGAAACATTTACATTCATCTCTATTTGAATTATCTAAAACTGCCCTACCCTGGAGAACCCATATTTTAAAAAATGGCCACGAGAACTCGTCCTTCAAAATATCGATCGATTTTAAATGACCTCATCTTCGCAAAAATCTCAAACCGGGGGACCTGTTGTCATTTTCGGAAACAAATTGTATATTCCCTAAAAGGCGTCATGTCTTGTCCTTCACGTTAAGTGTTGTTGTTGGCCAGGGATCCTTTGTAAAGCGCTTTGAGCACGTTTAGTGGTATTGCGCTATAAAAAAGCTCAACTTTTATTTCTTTCATAACATGGATAGGAAAAACCATCAAATTCACCTTTATTTGAATTACCTATAATTTATATGTGTCTTTCAGAACTTTTTATTCCTATATAGTTGAAATTTAATATGTTTTCTTTTTTACATTTTACCCAAACTCAAAATTATCAACAACAAAAAAATTAAAACCCCCCAATCGAAAGCAAGGCAAATTTAGCTCTATTTGAATTACTTTTATATTCCTTCAAAAAACATAAAATTTTATAAGAAAGTTTTGTTTTTGACTGTAATGATTTATGTTTGTTTTTTATCAAATATTTCCTCAAATGGTAACACATTTGACCCGGGGCTGTGGTTCGATCCCCCGTCGATGGTCGGCGGATCAAACCTCTGAAGTCCCGATTTTCCGATCGGCGGATCAACGTTGAAGTCTACATCGAGCTTTGCGCCCATGTTTTATTTAATTTTGGGCGGATCAGACCTCTGTGACTCTCAATAAATACAACCTGGTGCGCAAAGTGCTTATGGGGTAGACTTCAGAGTTTGATCCCCCAGATCGTGAAAATCGGGACTTCAGAGTTTTGATCCCAGATCGTGGGAAAAACGGGACTTTAGAGTTTTGATCCCCAGATCGTGAAATCGGGGGACTTCAGAGTTTTGATCCCCAGATCATGAAAATTGGGACTTTAGAGTTTTGATCCCCCAGATCATGAAAATCGGGACTTCAGAGTTTTGATCCCCCAGATCATGAAAATCGGGACTTCAGGTATGATCCCCCAGATCGTGAAAATCGGGACTTCAGAGTTTGATCCCTCAGATCGTGAAAATCGGGACTTTAGAGGTTTGATCCGCGATGTGTGACACATTTATCAAAACGGTATTATGTGGGGATGAACTCATTACTGGAAATTGAATTCACCGCCACAGATTTGAAACTTGATTTTAATTTCTATCAATATGGTGGAGAAAAGAGACAATTTCTTCCATAGTAAAAACCAATTACATCATTCCCGTCACTCTGATTTAGAACAATTTAAGGGGGTAAATTCATCCCCGCCGACGTGTAATTATGCAGGGTGACATCAAAAAAAATTTGGGCTATTTTAACATGTAAGGAAATATTTTGCGTTATTTTTTTTTGATTTCCTTAAACAAGGGCCATAATGAATTGGGTTATAGACCTGTGGATAAGTACAATCGATCGACTAGCCAGTGTTTGATGTGTAGTCACTTTCATTGGGGCGGCTTGTGGGCTTGTTGGTATGCACTCGCTTTCGGGTCGGATGGTTCTGGGTTCAGTGCTCGGCCCAAAATTGAGTCTTGGGGAAAAGGTATGACTCACATTCCCCACCGTACTATGTGGAAATGAGTAAAATATGCCCAAAGGTGTCATGTTTTTTTTACTGTTTCGTGTTTTTGGTCGGGACCCCCTTGAAAAAGGCTTTGAGCACATTTAGTGGATTATTGCGCTTTAAAAGCCCAATATTTACCAAGATTTTCTCTTTAATCATATAATATATCTATTCATTCTTTGCAGATATTGCCATGACGTAAACACACCTTAATCAGTGGTCGTATTGTCGTGTTATGTGTGTCAACGCCTTTTTCTTTCATTCTTATATACGCAACAGAGGGCGCCATCATCACAGCCTTTAATTTCTCTTTTTTTTTTTTCCCCCCCCCCCCCCCTCCCCCCCCCCCCCCCCCTTTCCCCCCCCCCCCCCCCCCCTTTTTTTTTTTCCCCCACCTTTTTTTTTTTTAGCCATCCAAAGGCTCACGATTTCTGGTTCGTTGTTTAATTACGAATACGAGACAGAGAATTCAGTTGGAGGCCCACATTCACCACAACACGGCTTTTATTTCTCGGTGGCCTCGGGTCTTGCTCGTACCTGTGTCATCTGGCCTACAAAATTTTCAGCGAAAAAAAAAAAGAATGCACGGAACAATTAAAGAGGGAAACGAAAGGATATCAGATGTCTCCAGCTCGGGAGTACGACTAAATGGCTTGTCGTGATAAAACACAAATAACAACATAAAAATGTGACCCTCGTCTCAAAAACGGTAATTATTAAGTTGGGATTATTAAGATGCGAAAAAAGGTAATTTGTAGCCAGAAAATATCATGCTTTAGTTGAGTTCTATCTGCTTTGTAGAGAAGGAATATCATATTTTACTGTGCTAAATACTTAACGTTTATATTTTTGACAGTTTTTTAACTATAATTTGACTGTTTAGCATCTGGTCCATCCGACATAATACCGTTTTGAGACGGAGGGGTCACAAATTAGTAAAATGAAAACATACGTCATTTATCCGGAGAGGAGACACAATCATCAACAATATACCTGCTCATATTATATTCATATGGACAAATAACACATATTTTTTAAATGTAGGCCCTTCAGAGCCATTAGGCCCTTTGAGCCGGTGTTTATCCGGTTTCCATAGCATTGAAGCGGAGGAGGTAGTAATTGCTTTTTTTGCTTACCCTTTGGTTAGGGCGCTCGTCCTATCGCTCAAAGTACATTCCACAGATTATAACAGACAGGGGGATCGACTACACCCGGGATCGATTCTCAGTCGCTTTGCGTGTGAAAGTGAGTCTCTACATTGAGCTGAGTGAATACCAAACATTTTCACCACGAAAAACAATGGCTGTTCAACTCAATATCATGTCTAGTTATTGATAAATGGCCATGAATAGAAGGAAGGTAAAGCTATAGTATGCAATATTATAGGTACAATTCTCAATAAATTTATGAAACCTTTCATTACAGAAACGGCTTCGCTTTACCAAACCATGTTTTATATCGTAAAACAATGTCTGACAACAACTCTAATTAATAATGGGTTCAGTTCTAAAAATTTTCAAAGGCATTCGTTTCGGAACTAAATTTAACCTGTAATGGCAATGAACAAAAATTAAAAAACCGCGATAGCAAACACAAACCGTGATTTCAAAAACTGGTTCCTATTTCAGGAAGTGCTAAACCAATCTTCCGAGGACCTGAATACGTACTTGGATCTTTTAGTTTTAGAGTAATGGAATTTTCTTTTCTAGTCTAATATTATGGTCGTCAACAAAAAAAAAGGACAATTATCCTCTCTCTGTTACGTCCGTAATCTAAGCAATCTGTCTATACCATGCTACTGTATAAAATAGTACCCATGGAAGCCACGTCTGACGGCAATCAGGAGGTCTGAGGCTTCGATCCCAGTCGAGATGGACGACTGATTATTTGGGTTGTTTTTTATCTTGTATTTGTCTTTCTTTTGTCTTTCTGGCACCTTTCACACACTCTAGTTCAAATCTTTTTCTTTCGGTCCTCTCACCTTAACCCTCTCCTTACCACCATTGAAACTGTACATTCGTTACCATGCAGCCAACAATTTTCTTTACTTTGACTTCATTTTGTAATAGTTACACGCTATAAACTCGACAGCTGTGTTGCAGAGCTCATTTTTCTGAACAAAATATAGTATACTCGTTGCTATTCTGTTTGAATTGTGAAAAATCCATTTTTGTGTTGGGTGGGTATGATGTTTTGGGTTTAAAATTCTGAAAATTAGCTGGTAGGAGAGAGTTACTTTCTAACTTACCAGGCATTTTAGAATTTTCCCCAAAACTTCACACCCAACTAACACGAAAGTATTTTTTATAACTTCAAATACATATGCAGTAAGTTCTTGCGATATAAATAATGTCTTTATCAAACATGCTCTACAACACACGTTGTTCATTTCTTTAATATTAAGATTGTACAAAAGAAATTTGAAATAAGAAAAACTGCTGGTTTGTATCGTAACGATGTGAGGATGTTCTGTAGTTGGTTAAGGAGAGGGGTGGTCAACTCCAAAATGGTTGCTGGGCAACACCTCTAGATTTCTCTGCTATTGATCTAATGTATTATTGAAAAAGTCATTTATAAATTAACGATCATATTGATTGTTTCTGCCTTTCATAGGCATTGACGTCGTCGTCATCATTATCATCATCCTCATCATCATCATCACCATCATCATCATCATCATCATCATCATCATCATCATCATCATCATCATCATCATCATCATCATCATCATCATCATCACCATCATCATCATCCATCATCATCAATCATCATTCATCATCATCATCATCATCCCATCATCATCATCATCACCATCATCACCATCATCATCATCATCATCATCATCATCATCACCATCATCATCATCATCATCATCACCATCATCATCATCATCATCATCATCATCATCATCATCATCATCACCATCATCATCATCATCATCATCTTGACGATAAATATTGTTATTCTAGACACCATCATTATATTAAAGTATCTTATATCAGTCAAAAACGATATTTCTGTATGGGTTTGTAGATTGTTTTGCTTGGCAACACATTTAATTTGCCATTATAATATGTGTACTTTCTAGTGTATTGCCTCCATCTGGAAAAGGCAGGTAGCTCGTACTGTCAGGTGTGTATGGAATTAAAGAATATTCCTGTCTGTGTAACACTTGAGCCTTTTAAAATAGTGCAATACCCAAATTAACGTGCCCCAAAGCGCTTTCAAAGGGCCCCGGGTTTAAACCCCAGAAAAGATTAACTTGTAGGACGTGACATGACGTCTTTTAAAGGGGAAAAAAATTTTTTTAAATTTTTTTTATTTTTCCGGACAAAAAGACAAGGGCTTTTAAAACGGCCGGGTTTACACTTTTTTACACCTGGGTAAGGGAGAGAATGTGAGAAAGGGGAATTTCAATGTGCGTCGAGCGAGGCTTGAACCCGGGGACCTTCAGACCGAAAGCGGTTTTCACACCACAAGACCAAAATAGAAAACATTTGGACAAACAGATTTGAATAAGGAAGAAAAGTGTGATAATGAAAAAAAAAAACCAGGGTTTCCCTTTTTCATTGGAAGCGTATAATCCCTTTTCCCAAAAAAAATGGATAAATACCCTTTGAAATTCATTTTTCTGGTGTCGAGTTTTTGTATTATATTTTTAGTCTAAATTACATGGTTGTCAAAAAAAAGAACACTCCCCCTCGCTCTTTTAGTCCCATAACCCTAAAAATCTGCCAAAAACTTCCCGCCATAAAATTTGTTATGTCACCTTTATGAAACCCTATTCATTTTTAGAAATTCCGAAGGACTGGTTACATACATACAAAACCCAAGGTTTTGGGAAAAACCAAAAGGGGGAGGGGGGGAAACGTAACGACTTTTTTTTCCCCTTATTATGTATTGGGGAAATTGCCCTTTTTTTCCCATGTTGGATTTTAAAGGTGGGAATCTTTTTATTCACTGGTGTCTTTATTGCAAAAACCGCACACCCAGTAGACTAGAAAATTTAAAAAAAAAAAAACCAATAAAAAATATGCCCCCCCTTTTCCCCCCCGGAAAATTTCCCATGCTAAAAAGCGCTCTGAAATTGATTAAATTATTCCCCCAGCGGGGAACATGGAACCATTTTTCCCCTTTTTTAAATACTTTAAACAAATCGAATTTTTAAGCGTTTTTTTATATAACTTTCCTGCCCAATATCCGTAACTCCCTTTAATCAGTTTTGTCTTTCAACCTGGTGGGAGTGGGGTACTTTTTTTTTGTGCTTTTTGGGTTTGGGCCCTTACCTAAGTCGGGGGAACGAGACATGACCCCGGTTAGGCGATAATAATCTTTTTTTTCCGACAGAAAACAACCTGTTAAGGCTTTGGGTATTTAAATTTTTACACCCGAGTAGAATGAAAAAATTTGTTAGTAAATAGCTTTTTTTCCCAAAGGGCTCAACTATGCGCTGTGCAAAGGGACGAGGGCCGAACCAAAGACTTTCCGGTCCCAAAAAAGAATTTAAAATATTTCATAAATTACCCGGCATATCACCGTGTTTAGGTAGTAGGGTCACATATTCATCAAAGGGAAATTTAATTTCAATTCAAATTTATGCTTTTGCATTCGCCCAAAGTGGCATGTTTGCAGGTCCGACAGACGGATGCAATTATGGGCCCGAAATTTAACATTGTTGTCATGAAAAAAAATTTTTGTTAGTTTGGAAAATAAAAATTTCCCTTACAACAAAAGGGGAAACTCACAATTTGGGTAATCAAAATCTTAAATAGGTATAAGGTTTGGGTTTTAGAGTATTTCCTAATAAAAAATGAACCTATAAAGATTTGGGTTATCGACCTGTAAAAAAAGACAATTGGTTTGGGAAAATTTCTCCAAAGTTTAAATATTTAACCCAAAAACATTATGGTTTAAACAGAAACCGGTTTAAATCGGTATACGTTGGTTTGAGGGGTATTTCCATGATTAAAAATGAACCTTTAACGATTTGGGTTATCAGACCTGTAAAAAAAACACGTTGGTTTGAAATTATCTCCATGGAAAAACTATGAACCAACAACAAAATGGATAATCCGACCTGTAAGTCGGTTTACGTTGGTTTTTAGAGTTTTTTCCTGATAACAATGAACCTATAACGATTTTTTGGGGTTTTCAGGGCCTGTAAATAAGCACACTTTTGGGTTTTAAAATTTTCTCCCCTGGGCAACTATGAACCCAAAAAAATATGGATAAAAACAGACCCGTAAGTCGGTTTTTTTTTACGTTGTTTGAAATTTTCCATAATAAAAATGAACCCCTAATAATTTGGGTTACCTGATCTGTAAAAAAAATAAAACGATGACTTTCGCCACCATTCACATTTGATAACAACATTCCTTGCTTTGAATCCCCAAAAAGAAAAGAGTTTTTAGGGGGAGAAGAGCAATAGCTTCAAAAAGTTTTTGTAACGTCACTTCCCCCGTAATGACCCCCGGTAAAATTAGTAAATGGCTCTAAATTTCGGAACAATGGCGAAAAGTCCCTTTTGAAATTTTTTTCCGTCGAGGGAAAAAAAGCGTATCCAGAGGGAAATTTTTATCATGTTTTGAATTTTAAAACATTCTGTCACAAGACAAAAATGAAAAGTTCTGCCCCATGAAGAAAAAAAAAATATCGATTTTTTTTGGGTTTTGAGCCACGATGGCCGCCGTTGCTTTGGGGGACGTTTACATCAGACTATTGAATCCAATAGATCTAAAAAATCAGGCTTTTTATATAATAGAAAAAATGACTAAACACACCCCCAAAACCAAACACACCCCACACACCCCACCCCACACACATACCCCACAAAAC
>NW_027629032.1:0-2751 GCF_034508935.2 Berghia stephanieae | reverse complement strand
CAGGGTGCGTGGGGGTTTGCCGTTTCCCCCCAACCCCGGGGCCGGCCCCCCGAGCCAACCCTTTCTCCGGAGGTCGCGTCGGTTGTCCCCGCGCAGCAACGCGCCCGCGAAGGGGGTCAGCCGAGCGAGGCGCTCGGCCGGGGCCCACGGGTTTCGCGCACGTCTCTCCCCTCGGAGTGTCCTCAGGGTGCGTGCGGTTCTGCCCGCTTCCTCCTAGCCCGACGTCGGCCCTCAGAGCCAATCCTTCTCCGAAGTTACGGATCATTTTGCCGACTTCCCTTACCTACATTACTCCGTGGACCAGAGGCTGCTAACCTAGGAGACCTGCTGCGGACATGAGTACGGCCGGGCAGCGAGATTGACGTGCCCTCGACGGGGTTTTCACGGACCGCCGTGAGCGCTCCGGACGCAGCCATGTCTTACGGCGACGCTTTTCGGCCTGGCCAGCCCTTTCTCCGGTCGACCGATTCCAGGGCGAACCAGACCTTAAAAGAGACGACGGCTCTCCCCGGTGCCCACGGCAGCGTTCCCCGTTCTGTCGGCGTCGCCGCGGCGCCCCCACGCCGGAACGTAGTCGCGACGAGGGGGGCCGTTCTCCGCCGCCGGTTCGAGCGAACCTTAACTGGATTCCCTTTCGGCGGTCGCAGGGTGACTGACAGGCAGGCGCGGCGCCGTTCGGCGCCCGCCGGCGCGTGTTTCGTACCGCTTCAGCAAGGGAGCTAACCCGCCTTAGGCCCGACTACCCACGTACATGCACTGTTCCGGGGAAAACCTTTCCCCCACTTCGGCCTTGAAAAGTACTCTCGTTCAATATTTGCTACTACCACCAAGATCTTCCCCCGCGGCGGTCCGAACGGGATCGCTCCCGGACTTTCACGCCCCCGCGGCGCACCTCCTATCGCCCGGCCTGCCGGGGAGGGGAGTCGCACCCCTCCCGCTGGCGGGGCGGCCCGGTGTGGGTCCGACGTCAGCGCCATCCATTTTCAGGGCGGGTCGGTTCGGCAGGTGAGTTGTTACACACTCTTGGCGGATTCGACTTCCGTGGCCACGCCCTGCTGTCAGTACGACCACACCTTTTAGCTTTCCCGTGAGCGTCCTGCGTTGGGCACACAACCGGGCGTTCGGTTCATCCGCAGCGCCAGTTCTGCTTACCAAAATGGCCCACTCGGCACCGTGATTCTAGGCCAGGCCCGTGCGAGGCGGGTCTGGCGCCTCACCGTTGAAAGTTTGAGAGTAGGACGAGGGCGTTTCGCCCCGATGCTCCAACCATTCGCTTTACCGAGTGAAAATCGTTCCGTCGGCACCGGCTATCCTGAGGGAAACTTCGGAGGGAACCAGTACTAGATGGTTCGATTGGTCTTTCGCCCTACGCCCAAGTCGGGCGGTCGATTTGCACGTCAGAGTCGCTTCGAGCCTCCACCAGAGTTTCCCCGGCTTCGCTCTGCTCAGGCGTAGATCACCATCTATCGGGTCCCGACGCTGCACTCATGCTCCGACAGGGCCGTCAACGCGGCGACCGCCGGGCCGGCGGTGCGCTCCGGGGACTCGGTGAGTCGCCCGAGAGATCCGCCCTCGGCCCGCGAGGGCCTCTCGCTTTCACTTCGCCGTGGGGTTTAGTGGAAACCCTGCGGCTCGCACAGGCGTCGGACTCCTTGGTCCGTGTTTCAAGACGGGTCGGGCAGGTACCGGAATAACGCTGCGCACCTTTCGACGGACCGGAGCCGCCCGCCGGGAGGCCGAAACCCCCCGGGGCGAACCGCCGCCGTTTGTCCGCGGTCGACCACGGCACCCGAATACGACCGCTCTCGTGCCAACTCGCGCCCACGATCCGCAGGCCGACGACCCGCGTAGGGCGCGCGGACGAGACGGCCCGGTGCCGGTGGCAGCGGAGACCCGCCGTGGTGGGGCACGCGCCCGACCCCCGAACTCGGAAGGCGTCCCCGTCTCCGGGGCGCCTCCGCGGGGGGCACGGGCGACAGCCGCCACGGCGGGACACGTCGCTCGGCTCAGCCAGTTTACCCCTTGGCGGTTTCACGCGCTTTGCACCCTCTCTTCAGAGTTCTTTTCAACTTTCCTCACAGTACTTGTTCGCTATCGGACTCGCGCAGGTACTTAGCCTTAGGTGGGTTTACCACCGCTTCGGGCTGCACTGCCAAGCAACCCGACTCGGGGTCGAGGTCGGCGGAAGGGAGCGCCCCCGGCAAGGGCTGGCACCCGCTCTGGGCAAGCCACGCTCGAGAAGACTCGCGCGGCGCTCCGATCCCGCTCGACACCGACCCGAACGCTACAGCTCCCGCGGGCACGGGCCCAGGGGGTTTCAGCGCTGGGCTTTCCGCTTCACTCGCCGTTACTGGGGGAGTCCGTTGGTTTCTTTTCCTCGCTTACTGAAATGCTTTAGTTCGGCGGGTACCCTGTCGATATGAGGTCGGCAGATCGCCCATCCGTCGGGTTCGCGCGCGTCGTTTATTACTTCCCGCATACCCCACGAAGTTCACCCTTGGGCCTTCTCGCTGCTGGGTGGGATCCCCGACCCCCCCGGAACGCTCGCGCTACACGACTCTAGGTCCTCTCCCGAGGAGCTAACCTGGGACCGACCCCGGACTCCCCGACCCCCGCTCGTCCAGGCGCTGGTGCCCGTGGGTGTCCCAGAGGCCACCGCGCCCCTTTTCGGCTCCCCTTTGCTTCAATTTAAATTTTTTTCCGACGACGCCCGCCTTCCTACTATCGTCCAAACCCTGGAAAGGTAGCCCT
>NW_027629031.1:0-2753 GCF_034508935.2 Berghia stephanieae | reverse complement strand
AAATCTTTTCTTGCGGTTTTTTTATTTTTTCAGTCCGTTGAATGAAAAAAAAAAAAAATGCGAAAGATTCTCCCATGGGGTTTTTATATTTTCGCCGCTTTTGAATCAAAAAAAAAAAAAAAAAATGCAAAAGTTTTTCCCCCACTGCGGATTTTTTTTTGAGCCCCGTTTAAAACAAAAAAAAAAGTAAAGGGAAAAGTATTCCCCCCTGGGATTTTTTTTCGCAGCCCGCGCTTTGAAAAAAAAAAGAAAAAAGCGGTTTTTTCCCAATGCGGATTTAAATTTCGAAGTGCGCTCCAAAAAAAAAAAAAGTAAAATGCAAAGTTTTCCCCCATGCGGCTTTTATTTTGCAGCCCGCGCTTAGCAAAAAAAAAAAGAAAAAGGGGAAAAAAGTTTTCCACGGCTTTTTATTCTGCGTGCTTTTAAATCGAAAAAAAAAAGAAAAGGAAAAGGTATTTTTATGGGGCTTTTTTTTGCGCCCGGGGAAAAAAAAAAAAAAAAAAAAATGCAAAAGTATTTTTATGGGATTTTTATTTGAGGGGGTTCTAAATCAAAAAAAAAATTTCGAAAGTATTCTCCTGCGGATTTTTTATTTGCAGCCCGGTTCATCAAAAAAAAAAAAGAAAAATAAAAGTATTTCCCCCATGGGTTTTATTTCTGCAGTGGTTGAAAAAAAAAAAAAGAAAAAAACCCCAAAGTATTCCCCCTGGGACTTTTTTTATCTGGGGCGCTTGAGGAAAAAAAAAAGAAGAAAAAGGGAAAAATTTTCCCTGGGCTTTAAAATTTCTGGTGCTCTGAAGAAAAAAAAGAAAAATGCGAAAGTTTCCCCCGGGTTTTTTAAATTTTTGCAGCCCCGCGCTTGAATCGAAAAAAAAAAAAAAAAAAAATAAAAAGTTTTTCCCCTGCGGACTTTTTATTTTGAGTGGCTTAATGGAAAAAAAAAAGAAAAAGGGGAAGTATTCTCCCGGATTTTAAATTTGCGTGGCTCTGAATAAAAAAAAAAAAAAAGAAAAAAGTATCTCCACTCGGACTTTTTTTTTGCAGCCCGCGTTAAAAACAAAAAAAAAAAAAGAAAATTGGAAAGTTTTCCCCCACTGCGTTTTTTTTGCGTGGCGCTTGAAAAAAAAAAAAAAAAAAGCGAAAGGGGTACCCCAGGGCTTTTATTTCTGAGTCGCGCTTGAATAAAAAAAAAAGGAAAAATGGAAAGTTTCCCCCCTCGGACTTTAATTTTGCATCCGCTTGAAACGAAAAAAAAAGAAAAAGCAAAAAGTATTTCCCATGCGGACTTTTTATTTTCGCGCTTAATCGAAAAAAAAAAAAAATAAAGAAATTTTTATGCGGACTTTAAATTTCTGAGTCCCCTCTAAAACGAAAAAAAATTTCCGAAAGTTTCCCCCACTGGGTTTTTTAATTGCAGCCCGCGTTGTCGAAAAAAAAAAAAAAAATGCGAAATTTTTCCCCTTGGGATTTTTTTTTGCTTTTGGTCTGAAACGAAAAAAAAAAAAAATGAAATATTCCCCACGGGATTTTTTTATTTCAGCCCGCGCTTGAATGAAAAAAAAAGGAAAAAAAGCGAAGGTATTTTCCAGGGGTTTAAAAAATTTCTGCGCCCGCGTTTAAATGAAAAAAAAAAAAAAAAGGAAAAAAAAAAAAAAAAAAATGCAAAAGTATTCTCCCATGGGTTTTTATTTGCGTCCCGTTTGAACAAAAAAAAAAAGGAAAAATGCGAAGTTTTCATGCGATTTAAATTTCTGCGTGGCTTAAAAGAAAAAAAAAAAAAAAAAATGCGAAAGTATTCTCCCATGCGGATTTTTTTATTTCTGCAGTCCGCGCTTAAAATGGAAAAAAAAAAAAAAAAATGGAAGTTTTTCCCCCACTGCCACTTTTTTTCGGGCCCCGGGCCTTGATCAAAAAAAGAAAAATGAAAAGTATCTCCATGGATTTTATTTCTGCGTCCGCGTTGAAAAAAAAAAAAAAAAAGAAAAAGAAAAATTCCCACTGCGCTTTTTTTTGCTGTCCGCAAAATCGAAAAAAAAAAAAAAGAAAAATTTAAAGGGTATCCCCCCTGCGGATTTTTTTTTCAGCCCGCGCTTAATCAAAAAAAAAAGGAAAAAAATGCGAAAGTATTCCCCCTGCGGATTTATATTTCTGATTCCCGCTCTGAAACGAAAAAAAAGAAGAATGGAAAAGATCTATGGGACTTTTTTTTCTGCGCCCGCGTCCATCGAAAAAAAAAGGAAAAAAATTCGAAGTATTTTCACTGGGATTTAAATTTGCAGTCGCCTTGAAACGAAAAAAAAGAAAAAATGCAAAAGAATTTCCCCTGCGGATTTTTATTTTTGCGTCCGCGCAAAAACGAAAAAAAATGAAAAAATGCGAAATTTTTCCCCCTTGCGGATTTTATTTTGCGTCTGGGGCTAAAAGAAAAAAAAAAAAGATAAATGCTAAGTTTCTCCACTGGGCTTTTTTATCTACATCCGCGCTTGAATCAAAAAAAAAAAAAAGGAAAAAAAAGGGAAAGGGTTTTCCCACTGGGGACTTTAAATTTTGAGCCGCGTTGAATCGAAAAAAAAAAAAAAAAAAATGCGAAAGTATTTCCTTGCGTTTTTTTTGCAGTTGTGTTGAAACGAAAAAAAAAATGGAAAGTTTTCTCACTGTGGACTTTTTATATTGAGTCGCGTTTGAATCGAAAAAAAAGGAAAAATGCAAAGTATTTCCCCTGGGATTTAAAATTTTCTGCAGCCCGGCTCTGA
>NW_027629030.1:0-2753 GCF_034508935.2 Berghia stephanieae | reverse complement strand
AGGGAATGTAGATAATAACGAGAAAGGAAAAAAGGAAAAGAAAATATACATTATATTTTTTTTTTATTAAACAAAATTATTATCTTCCGCCACAACATCATAAGATATTGTTGCATAGGCATCCCACGAAGAAATATAAATAATTCTTCAAACAAGATGTTTGATGTCAACAATAATCACCCATGTTGTCCAAGTGAGCAAATTGGAGGTTGATAATCTTGCCCAAGGAAAAAAACCAAAAGTGCCTGAAGCAGGGGTCAAAACCCAGGGGCTTCGGGTCACTGTGCAATGCCTTAGCCACTCGGCCACTTTGCCTCCTTATATATGTTATACTATTTACATAATCAAGTTAATTTGCAACGAGGGGGTAAAATTTAAAAATGGCGGTGTGGAAGGGGGGGGGGGGGGGGGGAGGGGAGAGAGTCTGAGAAAGAGCAAGGTGTGTGTGTTATATTATTGTCTACATTTACCTGGAGAAGGCTAAAGGTCGAAATGTTTATTTTCTGTTGTATCTTTTACATGAGTCACATTCTCTCCTTTATTTTACTCTCCATTGTATTGGCTCATTTAGAACACTCTAGCTTTTGCTGTCACTACCAGATGCGTAGAGGTAATTTGTATCAACTTTGTATGGCACGTATCATAATAGCTTTTCAGATTTTAATCTTGCACATTTGCCTGCATCCTGATTTTTATTTTTGTTTGCATTCACAGACTTCCGTGGGAGGATCTTGTTCAACCAAGTATCAACTTGGCTCAGGGTGGATTTAGTGTGTCTGAGGTGCTAGGTAAGGATACTCAAAGAAAGTGTTTTGAGAAAATGAATTTTTGGTTTGTAATGAAGGAAAGCAAAGACAGATATGACAAGAAAAAAAAAACAAAAAAAATAAGAAGAAAAAATAGAAATTCAGCAAGGTGGATAAGTGAGTATGACACTGCACTTGCACTCTAAGGACCAGAGTCCAAGTTTATGTCTTGTTGTTTTTCAAGCGAGCAAACTCAGCCCATTTCACTCACTTCGCTTACACAGATCAATTGCATAAAGCGTATTATACAACATTGGTGAAGCTTCAGCACGGACTTACACACGTCTACTCCGCACATTACATGCTTAATTTACACACATACACTGACACACACAAGTTCACAAACAAATGGCAGTTTAAGACGAACAAGACAGATCATTACCTAATTGATAGTTATTCACCACAATTATTTATCAAAAGGAATGTTTTGAGGTGTTTTTAAATATTTCAAGCTATTATATTTTATTGTTATATATCTCTTCGAACTTCAAGCACCTGTGTGGGGTCTTCTGGCCTCCCGTGGTGGGGAGTTTACTGAGTTGCTTTCTGTCTTTGTCTTGAAAAGGGATTACTTGGTTTTGTCCTCGCCTGGCCGGAGTCCTTGGCTGGGAGGGAGACAGTCAAGTATATTGTTATAGTTTTGGGAGATGATATTTTTTCCCCTTGTAAATCATCTCTCTGTTATGTACTGTTACATTTATTTTTGTTATAGATATATATTGGTTTGTACACATTTGAGTGTATTCCTCTTAATGGGGACCATGTGTTTATGTCTGTATGAAACTTTTAGGTGCTTCAACCTAAACACTTGATAGTGTGCTACTAGAATCTACATCTGTTCCCTATTTGAACCAATTCTCTTTTGTCTTACTGTTTCTTGTGTGCTTTTAATTGTCAATCTATAAGTTTTTTTACTATTCCATTTTTTTCCTTTTTACTGGTGACTGAATGACCTAAATCTGCCGCAAGCACCGTAAAACCCTCAAAAACACACACACAACAACTTCAGCAGCAACATTTACCTTTTTTTTGGCTCCAAAATTCAAATTTTCATACACCCAACATAAAACAACTTTGAGGTGGTTCGTCACAAAATATTTGTAATGATATTTTTTTTCTCTCTCTATTTCTCAGCCTCAATCTAAAACAGGCAGGACCCAACTAAACTCAGCATCTTTAAAGATTTCATGACTTCAAACGGTGAATGGAAAACGGTCAACGATACTGTCACTTTACCCGATTTGACGAGGACCTTAAGGAGATAAGAGATGACTCAGACGCCCTGTACACTGGAAAGCTTCGCAGTGCTTTTGTGAAAGATGTAAGCATGGGTTTTTATCTTTGACGCAAATAATTTTACAAGGGGTCCCAAGCCAACAGCAACACTTAACATGTAGGACTATACATGACACCTGTTAGGCGATACTACAATTTTTTTTCTTACAGACCCCCCCCCCCCCCCCCCCCCCCCCCCCCCCCCCCCCCACACACACACACATTAGGGGGGGCAGCAAAAAGAAAATTGAAGAGTAAGAGGGGGGAGTGAAGTTAAAATAAGAGGGGGGGGGGGATGAGGTGTTTAAGAGGGGTCAAATGGTGATTTTCGCCAGATCTAACAAACTCAGCTCCCCTTTCTTTGCGAGTAGACAGGGATTCAGAAAAAAAAATCGCCCTTGCCCCGGGGGGATCGATTTTGGGCCCCCTTTGCGAAATAAAGAGAGTGTTTTTTATAAAACTGAGCTATGGGGGTCCCCAAATATTCTATTGGCTTTTTTAAATTCAGATGTTATAACGGGGTTTTTTTTTGGAAAGGGAAAAAAAAAAAATTTAAATAAAAATCATATTATTTGTTTTATTTTAAAAAAAACCCAAACAAAAAATTTTAAATATTATTGAAATTTTTTTTAAATGGAAAAACACTGCGATAGAAAAGGAGTGGGGGACAAG
>NW_027629029.1:0-2762 GCF_034508935.2 Berghia stephanieae | reverse complement strand
GTTTTCCTTATCACGGTTCTCTATTCTACAGCAGATTTACTGTTCAGACATAATTATATTTATTGGCCCAATAAAATAAAACCAAATCAAAAGCGTTTTTTTTTGTTTTTTTGTTGTTTTTTTGTTGTTATTTTGTGTTTTTTGTTGTTGTTATTTTGTGTTTTTTGTTGTTGTTTTTTGGTTTTTTTTGTTGTTATTTTGTGTTTTTTTGTTTTTGTTTTTTTGTGTTTTTTTGTTGTTTTTATTTTGTGTTTTTGTTTTGTTTTTTGTTTTTTTTTTGTTTGTTGTTTTTTTGTTTTTTTTGTTGTTGTTATTTTGTTTTTTTTGTTTTTGTTTTTTGGTTTTTTGTTGTTGTTTTTTTGTTTTTTTGTTTTGTTTTTTGTGTTTTTGTTGTTGTTTTTTTTGGTTTTTTGTTTTTGTTATTTTGTGTTTTTTGTTGTTTTATTTTGTGTTTTTTTGTTGTTTTTTATTTTGTGTTTTTTGTTGTTGTTATTTTGTTTTTTTTGTTGTTGTTATTTTGTTTTTTTTGTTGTTGTTTTTTTGTGTTTTTTGTTGTTGTTTTTGGTTTTTTGTTGTTGTTATTTTTGGTTTTTTGTTGTTGTTATTTTGTGTTTTTTGTTGTTGTTATTTTGTGTTTTTTGTTGTTGTTATTTTGTTTTTTTGTTGTTTTTATTTTGTTTTTTTGTTGTTTTATTTGTGTTTTTTTGTTGTTATTTTGTTTTTTTTGTTGTTGTTATTTTGTGTTTTTTGTTGTTGTTATTTTGTGTTTTTTGTTTTTGTTATTTTGTGTTTTTTGTTGTTTTTTTTTGTGTTTTTTGTTGTTTTTTTTTTGTGTTTTTTGTTGTTGTTATTTTGTGTTTTTTGTGTTGTTATTTTGTGTTTTTTGTTGTTGTTATTTGTGTTTTTTGTTGTTGTTTTTTTGTGTTTTTTGTTGTTGTTATTTTGTTTTTTTTGTTGTTTTTATTTGTTTTTTTTTTGTTGTTTTTTTGTGTTTTTTTTTGTTGTTATTTTGTTTTTTTTTGTTTTTGTTATTTTGGTTTTTTGTTGTTTTTATTTTGTGTTTTTTGTTTTTGTTATTTGTTTTTTTTTTTTTTTGTTTTTTTGTGTTTTTGTTGTTGTTTTTTTTGTGGGTTTTGTTGTTGTTTTTTTGGTTTTTGTTTTTGTATTTTGGTTTTTTGTTGTTGTTTTTTGTTTTTTTTGTTGTTGTTATTTTGTTTTTTTTGTTGTTTTTATTTTGTTTTTGTTGTTTTTATTTGTGTTTTTTGTTGTTGTTATTTGTTTTTTTTGTTTTTGTTATTTTGGTTTTTTGTTGTTGTTATTTTGTGTTTTTTGTTGTTGTTATTTTGTGTTTTTTGTTGTTATTTTGTGTTTTTTGTTGTTGTTATTTTGTGGGGTTTTTTTTTGGTTTTTTGTTTTTTTTAAGTGGGGCAGGGTGTGGGTTGAATTTGTCAAAATTCAATTCCCTCCTTACCCCCTTGATATCGAATAGTTTTATCTATTTTTATTTATGCATCTATTATATTGTTTATCACACTGATGGGATCGCTTTAAAATGCACCGATAAGAATAAGAAAGAACTGGCGGAGGGGGGAGGGGAGGGGGGGGGTTTTAAATTTTATTTTTCGTTTTTTTTGTAGAAACTCTGTCTATTTTTCCCTGGGATGAGAGGGATTGGGGAGATGAAAACTATTTTCGCTTTGCTCGCGTGGTCGTTTTTTAAAAAATAGAAAAAGGGTAAATTTTGCATTTAAATTTGGGGTCCACTTTCCTCACGATCAAAAAATGATGGGAATATGTAGAACAGCACATATTTTGGGTAGTAGCAAGTTTGTGTTGTGCCCTCTATACTTTTCGGGGGTCCCGTAGCCAGCTGTTGAACACTCGCCTCGAATCAAAGGAATCGGTTTTTGTCACTTCAATGCCCCCTTGTCGTAGGGGCCATTTAGTCTCGTAGCAATGTCCGTTTATCGTACAAAAAGGGGGGATTAATCAGTCCTGTCTTCGTGTTTTTGAGTATCCCAAAAAAAAAATATTCGTTTAAAATCAAAGTCATTACTACCCCCCTTTTCCCCCCCCTTTTGAGACCCGATTCGTTGACCCCCCTCGCGAAAAATTTTTGGGCCCAGCAGTTAAGCTTAATAGCCAATATTCTAAACAAAAATTTAACAAAAAAAGGTTGGGGAAAATTGAGTATGCCCCGGGGGTGTTGGGGTGAATTTTTAATTCAAAAAAGTGAGTGGGGGGGACTTTGTTGGAAAACAAAAAAATTGAAGTGAATAGAAAAGTCCCAAAAAAGGGGGGAAAAAATGGGGAAAGGGAAAAATTTTTTTTTTTTCTATTTTTTTGGATTTTCTTTTACTTAATCTTTTTGTTAAAATAAGTCCCTGCCCAATCATTTTCTAAATTTAAAAAAATTTTACCCTACCCCGGGGCAACTCAATGTCTCAATCGTTTCATGTTATTGTTTGTTTTTAGAATATTGGTTTAAGTTAAAGTGGTCAAAATTATTGGGGGTTTTTGGTGTCGAACGAACGGCGGTTCAAGAAGGGGGGGGGAGGGGGGATCTAGTAAGACTTTGATTTTTAAAAAAAATTTTTTTGTGTTGGGGGGAAAAATCACACGGTGGCCCCGCTTCCCGGGCCCGGGGGGGGTTTGTGTCCCAAAAAAAGGGGAGGTTAAAAAACCCCCACCCCCCGGAAAAAAAAAATTTTTTTTCTTATTTTTTTTCCGGCATTTTTTTTATTCACTTATATTTGTTGTTA